>NW_028294256.1:0-43640 GCF_964341445.2 Mesoplodon mirus | reverse complement strand
GCAGAACTCACTGCATCCCAAAGTTTCATCGCAGAAGGCCGAATTGTGCTGCAAGGGCCTCCTTTGGCTTGTCAGCGAAGAGAGGTCTATGTGCTGGGTGATCCGGTGTGTAATTGAGAAGAAGCCTGGCGAAAGGCAGGATTTCCCCCCGTTTGAAAGGTAGATAGTGGCGGCCTCAAGATGACTGAAAGTGCTCTTACCCGTCTTCTAGTCAGTGCTAGGAATGCCTCAGGGAAGAAAGTGAGTTTTCTCCTACGAATCCAGGTGGTGGCCAGTGCCTTGCTAGGAGCTCATCCCACGGCTTGCCCGAGCTAAAGTGCGAAGTAAACGTGACCCCGGGCCTCAAGGTAAGCACGAGTGTTTCCTATCAGCACACTTTGCTGTGCAGCCATCTCCATGAACCCTGACTCGATAGAGTGCTTTAAGTCCTCTACGGCTCTCCGGAGGCCTCAGAGAGTCGCGTATGAATTCCCTTCTGAGGGAGAGCGTGTGTGCCGCGAGTCCCCTGTTTGTTTTCCGAGCAACACAGCGCAGAACAGGCTGTGGGGGGTCAACCCTTTCTATGCAGAGGGAAGGGCAATGAACTGATCCTCGCTTGCAGAGCCTGATTTCTACCGCTGTAAAGCAGCCCCAGGACAACGTTTTTGCCAGTATTACATTCAACGTGGCTCTCCCTCGGAGGAGGCCCTCTGAACAGCCCTGAAAGAATCCCTGAGCCTTCAGAGCCCCCTGGCGACTCTTACCTGTCATCTCTCTATTGTGACGCAAGGTACACTGTAGGTCCAGCCTGACAGAAAGAGCAGAAAAACCGGTCAACTTGGGAGACATTTGGACGATCCAAAGTCACCTAGGCCTGACTAAGTCATTAAGCGGGTAATGCTAGGCACGGCATGCAAAAGAGCCCGCCTGCAACGAAGTGTGATCATAGAAAGGCCCCGTGTGGCCGAAAGTCTCCAGTAGTCAGTCAGAGGGTGCCGGTAAATGCGCTGTGGGGTCACGTGGGAAACTGGAGCATGTGGGAGAAGCCCGACTCTCCCCCTTTGGAAAGCAACTTCGGGGCAGCTTCCAAGCTGCCTGCACGCCACGCCCCCAGGACACTGTTCACTCCACAGATGCCTCTGAGGAGCAGTGAGCTTCTGCAAAAGAAACCGGGCGCTTGCGGTTCCTTCCTGGGAGCTCAGCCCAGAGCATACTGTAGCTAAAGTGCCAACTAAAGGTGACCTCGATCCACGAGGTAAGGTGCACATTTTCCCATTCCCAGAGGCAGGGGTGCACCAGTTTCTAGGAAGTCTCAGTCAGTGGACGGCTTTAGCTTTAGTATGCCTCAGAGTGCTCAAGCCTCTGACGGGGGCACTTCTTTCCGAGGAAGTGCACCGTGGACCCAAAGCCTTCTGAGCCCCATCAAGGGATACACGGCTCTGGGACCATGCCTCACTACGCAGGTGAAAGGGCCGGGAACTAATCTGTTCTCTAAGGCTAGCGTTCCACAGCTTTGCAACAGCCCCAGGAGCACGGTTCTTGGGCAGGCTTTCTTTCCATGCGGGTCTGCCACGTTGAGGACACCTAAGCGGCCCTGAAAGAAACCACCGGGGCTCCAATCCACTTTGGGGACTCGTGCTCGACGTCTCTCTAAGTGAGGCAGAAAGCAGGCTTTAGGTCCAGCCCGAAATAAAGTAGAGATTTACCCTGAGCCTTGCTAGGCACTTGGAACATGCAAAGTCACCTAGGCCTCCTGAGGGCATTTAGAGGATTACGCCATTCAGCACATGCAGAACTCACTGCATCCCAAAGTTTCATCGCAGAAGGCCGAATTGTGCTGCAAGGGCCTCCTTTGGCTTGTCAGCGAAGAGAGGTCTATGTGCTGGGTGATCCGGTGTGTAATTGAGAAGAAGCCTGGCGAAAGGCAGGATTTCCCCCCGTTTGAAAGGTAGATAGTGGCGGCCTCAAGATGACTGAAAGTGCTCTTACCCGTCTTCTAGTCAGTGCTAGGAATGCCTCAGGGAAGAAAGTGAGTTTTCTCCTACGAATCCAGGTGGTGGCCAGTGCCTTGCTAGGAGCTCATCCCACGGCTTGCCCGAGCTAAAGTGCGAAGTAAACGTGACCCCGGGCCTCAAGGTAAGCACGAGTGTTTCCTATCAGCACACTTTGCTGTGCAGCCATCTCCATGAACCCTGACTCGATAGAGTGCTTTAAGTCCTCTACGGCTCTCCGGAGGCCTCAGAGAGTCGCGTATGAATTCCCTTCTGAGGGAGAGCGTGTGTGCCGCGAGTCCCCTGTTTGTTTTCCGAGCAACACAGCGCAGAACAGGCTGTGGGGGGTCAACCCTTTCTATGCAGAGGGAAGGGCAATGAACTGATCCTCGCTTGCAGAGCCTGATTTCTACCGCTGTAAAGCAGCCCCAGGACAACGTTTTTGCCAGTATTACATTCAACGTGGCTCTCCCTCGGAGGAGGCCCTCTGAACAGCCCTGAAAGAATCCCTGAGCCTTCAGAGCCCCCTGGCGACTCTTACCTGTCATCTCTCTATTGTGACGCAAGGTACACTGTAGGTCCAGCCTGACAGAAAGAGCAGAAAAACCGGTCAACTTGGGAGACATTTGGACGATCCAAAGTCACCTAGGCCTGACTAAGTCATTAAGCGGGTAATGCTAGGCACGGCATGCAAAAGAGCCCGCCTGCAACGAAGTGTGATCATAGAAAGGCCCCGTGTGGCCGAAAGTCTCCAGTAGTCAGTCAGAGGGTGCCGGTAAATGCGCTGTGGGGTCACGTGGGAAACTGGAGCATGTGGGAGAAGCCCGACTCTCCCCCTTTGGAAAGCAACTTCGGGGCAGCTTCCAAGCTGCCTGCACGCCACGCCCCCAGGACACTGTTCACTCCACAGATGCCTCTGAGGAGCAGTGAGCTTCTGCAAAAGAAACCGGGCGCTTGCGGTTCCTTCCTGGGAGCTCAGCCCAGAGCATACTGTAGCTAAAGTGCCAACTAAAGGTGACCTCGATCCACGAGGTAAGGTGCACATTTTCCCATTCCCAGAGGCAGGGGTGCACCAGTTTCTAGGAAGTCTCAGTCAGTGGACGGCTTTAGCTTTAGTATGCCTCAGAGTGCTCAAGCCTCTGACGGGGGCACTTCTTTCCGAGGAAGTGCACCGTGGACCCAAAGCCTTCTGAGCCCCATCAAGGGATACACGGCTCTGGGACCATGCCTCACTACGCAGGTGAAAGGGCCGGGAACTAATCTGTTCTCTAAGGCTAGCGTTCCACAGCTTTGCAACAGCCCCAGGAGCACGGTTCTTGGGCAGGCTTTCTTTCCATGCGGGTCTGCCACGTTGAGGACACCTAAGCGGCCCTGAAAGAAACCACCGGGGCTCCAATCCACTTTGGGGACTCGTGCTCGACGTCTCTCTAAGTGAGGCAGAAAGCAGGCTTTAGGTCCAGCCCGAAATAAAGTAGAGATTTACCCTGAGCCTTGCTAGGCACTTGGAACATGCAAAGTCACCTAGGCCTCCTGAGGGCATTTAGAGGATTACGCCATTCAGCACATGCAGAACTCACTGCATCCCAAAGTTTCATCGCAGAAGGCCGAATTGTGCTGCAAGGGCCTCCTTTGGCTTGTCAGCGAAGAGAGGTCTATGTGCTGGGTGATCCGGTGTGTAATTGAGAAGAAGCCTGGCGAAAGGCAGGATTTCCCCCCGTTTGAAAGGTAGATAGTGGCGGCCTCAAGATGACTGAAAGTGCTCTTACCCGTCTTCTAGTCAGTGCTAGGAATGCCTCAGGGAAGAAAGTGAGTTTTCTCCTACGAATCCAGGTGGTGGCCAGTGCCTTGCTAGGAGCTCATCCCACGGCTTGCCCGAGCTAAAGTGCGAAGTAAACGTGACCCCGGGCCTCAAGGTAAGCACGAGTGTTTCCTATCAGCACACTTTGCTGTGCAGCCATCTCCATGAACCCTGACTCGATAGAGTGCTTTAACTCCTCTACGGCTCTCCGGAGGCCTCAGAGAGTCGCGTATGAATTCCCTTCTGAGGGAGAGCGTGTGTGCCGCGAGTCCCCTGTTTGTTTTCCGAGCAACACAGCGCAGAACAGGCTGTGGGGGGTCAACCCTTTCTATGCAGAGGGAAGGGCAATGAACTGATCCTCGCTTGCAGAGCCTGATTTCTACCGCTGTAAAGCAGCCCCAGGACAACGTTTTTGCCAGTATTACATTCAACGTGGCTCTCCCTCGGAGGAGGCCCTCTGAACAGCCCTGAAAGAATCCCTGAGCCTTCAGAGCCCCCTGGCGACTCTTACCTGTCATCTCTCTATTGTGACGCAAGGTACACTGTAGGTCCAGCCTGACAGAAAGAGCAGAAAAACCGGTCAACTTGGGAGACATTTGGACGATCCAAAGTCACCTAGGCCTGACTAAGTCATTAAGCGGGTAATGCTAGGCACGGCATGCAAAAGAGCCCGCCTGCAACGAAGTGTGATCATAGAAAGGCCCCGTGTGGCCGAAAGTCTCCAGTAGTCAGTCAGAGGGTGCCGGTAAATGCGCTGTGGGGTCACGTGGGAAACTGGAGCATGTGGGAGAAGCCCGACTCTCCCCCTTTGGAAAGCAACTTCGGGGCAGCTTCCAAGCTGCCTGCACGCCACGCCCCCAGGACACTGTTCACTCCACAGATGCCTCTGAGGAGCAGTGAGCTTCTGCAAAAGAAACCGGGCGCTTGCGGTTCCTTCCTGGGAGCTCAGCCCAGAGCATACTGTAGCTAAAGTGCCAACTAAAGGTGACCTCGATCCACGAGGTAAGGTGCACATTTTCCCATTCCCAGAGGCAGGGGTGCACCAGTTTCTAGGAAGTCTCAGTCAGTGGACGGCTTTAGCTTTAGTATGCCTCAGAGTGCTCAAGCCTCTGACGGGGGCACTTCTTTCCGAGGAAGTGCACCGTGGACCCAAAGCCTTCTGAGCCCCATCAAGGGATACACGGCTCTGGGACCATGCCTCACTACGCAGGTGAAAGGGCCGGGAACTAATCTGTTCTCTAAGGCTAGCGTTCCACAGCTTTGCAACAGCCCCAGGAGCACGGTTCTTGGGCAGGCTTTCTTTCCATGCGGGTCTGCCACGTTGAGGACACCTAAGCGGCCCTGAAAGAAACCACCGGGGCTCCAATCCACTTTGGGGACTCGTGCTCGACGTCTCTCTAAGTGAGGCAGAAAGCAGGCTTTAGGTCCAGCCCGAAATAAAGTAGAGATTTACCCTGAGCCTTGCTAGGCACTTGGAACATGCAAAGTCACCTAGGCCTCCTGAGGGCATTTAGAGGATTACGCCATTCAGCACATGCAGAACTCACTGCATCCCAAAGTTTCATCGCAGAAGGCCGAATTGTGCTGCAAGGGCCTCCTTTGGCTTGTCAGCGAAGAGAGGTCTATGTGCTGGGTGATCCGGTGTGTAATTGAGAAGAAGCCTGGCGAAAGGCAGGATTTCCCCCCGTTTGAAAGGTAGATAGTGGCGGCCTCAAGATGACTGAAAGTGCTCTTACCCGTCTTCTAGTCAGTGCTAGGAATGCCTCAGGGAAGAAAGTGAGTTTTCTCCTACGAATCCAGGTGGTGGCCAGTGCCTTGCTAGGAGCTCATCCCACGGCTTGCCCGAGCTAAAGTGCGAAGTAAACGTGACCCCGGGCCTCAAGGTAAGCACGAGTGTTTCCTATCAGCACACTTTGCTGTGCAGCCATCTCCATGAACCCTGACTCGATAGAGTGCTTTAAGTCCTCTACGGCTCTCCGGAGGCCTCAGAGAGTCGCGTATGAATTCCCTTCTGAGGGAGAGCGTGTGTGCCGCGAGTCCCCTGTTTGTTTTCCGAGCAACACAGCGCAGAACAGGCTGTGGGGGGTCAACCCTTTCTATGCAGAGGGAAGGGCAATGAACTGATCCTCGCTTGCAGAGCCTGATTTCTACCGCTGTAAAGCAGCCCCAGGACAACGTTTTTGCCAGTATTACATTCAACGTGGCTCTCCCTCGGAGGAGGCCCTCTGAACAGCCCTGAAAGAATCCCTGAGCCTTCAGAGCCCCCTGGCGACTCTTACCTGTCATCTCTCTATTGTGACGCAAGGTACACTGTAGGTCCAGCCTGACAGAAAGAGCAGAAAAACCGGTCAACTTGGGAGACATTTGGACGATCCAAAGTCACCTAGGCCTGACTAAGTCATTAAGCGGGTAATGCTAGGCACGGCATGCAAAAGAGCCCGCCTGCAACGAAGTGTGATCATAGAAAGGCCCCGTGTGGCCGAAAGTCTCCAGTAGTCAGTCAGAGGGTGCCGGTAAATGCGCTGTGGGGTCACGTGGGAAACTGGAGCATGTGGGAGAAGCCCGACTCTCCCCCTTTGGAAAGCAACTTCGGGGCAGCTTCCAAGCTGCCTGCACGCCACGCCCCCAGGACACTGTTCACTCCACAGATGCCTCTGAGGAGCAGTGAGCTTCTGCAAAAGAAACCGGGCGCTTGCGGTTCCTTCCTGGGAGCTCAGCCCAGAGCATACT
The DNA here is from genome assembly GCF_964341445.2 of Mesoplodon mirus. Classification (NCBI taxonomy): domain Eukaryota; kingdom Metazoa; phylum Chordata; class Mammalia; order Artiodactyla; family Ziphiidae; genus Mesoplodon; species Mesoplodon mirus. The sequence continues at coordinate 37,142 of NW_028294256.1, read as the reverse complement.
GTAGCTAAAGTGCCAACTAAAGGTGACCTCGATCCACGAGGTAAGGTGCACATTTTCCCATTCCCAGAGGCAGGGGTGCACCAGTTTCTAGGAAGTCTCAGTCAGTGGACGGCTTTAGCTTTAGTATGCCTCAGAGTGCTCAAGCCTCTGACGGGGGCACTTCTTTCCGAGGAAGTGCACCGTGGACCCAAAGCCTTCTGAGCCCCATCAAGGGATACACGGCTCTGGGACCATGCCTCACTACGCAGGTGAAAGGGCCGGGAACTAATCTGTTCTCTAAGGCTAGCGTTCCACAGCTTTGCAACAGCCCCAGGAGCACGGTTCTTGGGCAGGCTTTCTTTCCATGCGGGTCTGCCACGTTGAGGACACCTAAGCGGCCCTGAAAGAAACCACCGGGGCTCCAATCCACTTTGGGGACTCGTGCTCGACGTCTCTCTAAGTGAGGCAGAAAGCAGGCTTTAGGTCCAGCCCGAAATAAAGTAGAGATTTACCCTGAGCCTTGCTAGGCACTTGGAACATGCAAAGTCACCTAGGCCTCCTGAGGGCATTTAGAGGATTACGCCATTCAGCACATGCAGAACTCACTGCATCCCAAAGTTTCATCGCAGAAGGCCGAATTGTGCTGCAAGGGCCTCCTTTGGCTTGTCAGCGAAGAGAGGTCTATGTGCTGGGTGATCCGGTGTGTAATTGAGAAGAAGCCTGGCGAAAGGCAGGATTTCCCCCCGTTTGAAAGGTAGATAGTGGCGGCCTCAAGATGACTGAAAGTGCTCTTACCCGTCTTCTAGTCAGTGCTAGGAATGCCTCAGGGAAGAAAGTGAGTTTTCTCCTACGAATCCAGGTGGTGGCCAGTGCCTTGCTAGGAGCTCATCCCACGGCTTGCCCGAGCTAAAGTGCGAAGTAAACGTGACCCCGGGCCTCAAGGTAAGCACGAGTGTTTCCTATCAGCACACTTTGCTGTGCAGCCATCTCCATGAACCCTGACTCGATAGAGTGCTTTAAGTCCTCTACGGCTCTCCGGAGGCCTCAGAGAGTCGCGTATGAATTCCCTTCTGAGGGAGAGCGTGTGTGCCGCGAGTCCCCTGTTTGTTTTCCGAGCAACACAGCGCAGAACAGGCTGTGGGGGGTCAACCCTTTCTATGCAGAGGGAAGGGCAATGAACTGATCCTCGCTTGCAGAGCCTGATTTCTACCGCTGTAAAGCAGCCCCAGGACAACGTTTTTGCCAGTATTACATTCAACGTGGCTCTCCCTCGGAGGAGGCCCTCTGAACAGCCCTGAAAGAATCCCTGAGCCTTCAGAGCCCCCTGGCGACTCTTACCTGTCATCTCTCTATTGTGACGCAAGGTACACTGTAGGTCCAGCCTGACAGAAAGAGCAGAAAAACCGGTCAACTTGGGAGACATTTGGACGATCCAAAGTCACCTAGGCCTGACTAAGTCATTAAGCGGGTAATGCTAGGCACGGCATGCAAAAGAGCCCGCCTGCAACGAAGTGTGATCATAGAAAGGCCCCGTGTGGCCGAAAGTCTCCAGTAGTCAGTCAGAGGGTGCCGGTAAATGCGCTGTGGGGTCACGTGGGAAACTGGAGCATGTGGGAGAAGCCCGACTCTCCCCCTTTGGAAAGCAACTTCGGGGCAGCTTCCAAGCTGCCTGCACGCCACGCCCCCAGGACACTGTTCACTCCACAGATGCCTCTGAGGAGCAGTGAGCTTCTGCAAAAGAAACCGGGCGCTTGCGGTTCCTTCCTGGGAGCTCAGCCCAGAGCATACTGTAGCTAAAGTGCCAACTAAAGGTGACCTCGATCCACGAGGTAAGGTGCACATTTTCCCATTCCCAGAGGCAGGGGTGCACCAGTTTCTAGGAAGTCTCAGTCAGTGGACGGCTTTAGCTTTAGTATGCCTCAGAGTGCTCAAGCCTCTGACGGGGGCACTTCTTTCCGAGGAAGTGCACCGTGGACCCAAAGCCTTCTGAGCCCCATCAAGGGATACACGGCTCTGGGACCATGCCTCACTACGCAGGTGAAAGGGCCGGGAACTAATCTGTTCTCTAAGGCTAGCGTTCCACAGCTTTGCAACAGCCCCAGGAGCACGGTTCTTGGGCAGGCTTTCTTTCCATGCGGGTCTGCCACGTTGAGGACACCTAAGCGGCCCTGAAAGAAACCACCGGGGCTCCAATCCACTTTGGGGACTCGTGCTCGACGTCTCTCTAAGTGAGGCAGAAAGCAGGCTTTAGGTCCAGCCCGAAATAAAGTAGAGATTTACCCTGAGCCTTGCTAGGCACTTGGAACATGCAAAGTCACCTAGGCCTCCTGAGGGCATTTAGAGGATTACGCCATTCAGCACATGCAGAACTCACTGCATCCCAAAGTTTCATCGCAGAAGGCCGAATTGTGCTGCAAGGGCCTCCTTTGGCTTGTCAGCGAAGAGAGGTCTATGTGCTGGGTGATCCGGTGTGTAATTGAGAAGAAGCCTGGCGAAAGGCAGGATTTCCCCCCGTTTGAAAGGTAGATAGTGGCGGCCTCAAGATGACTGAAAGTGCTCTTACCCGTCTTCTAGTCAGTGCTAGGAATGCCTCAGGGAAGAAAGTGAGTTTTCTCCTACGAATCCAGGTGGTGGCCAGTGCCTTGCTAGGAGCTCATCCCACGGCTTGCCCGAGCTAAAGTGCGAAGTAAACGTGACCCCGGGCCTCAAGGTAAGCACGAGTGTTTCCTATCAGCACACTTTGCTGTGCAGCCATCTCCATGAACCCTGACTCGATAGAGTGCTTTAAGTCCTCTACGGCTCTCCGGAGGCCTCAGAGAGTCGCGTATGAATTCCCTTCTGAGGGAGAGCGTGTGTGCCGCGAGTCCCCTGTTTGTTTTCCGAGCAACACAGCGCAGAACAGGCTGTGGGGGGTCAACCCTTTCTATGCAGAGGGAAGGGCAATGAACTGATCCTCGCTTGCAGAGCCTGATTTCTACCGCTGTAAAGCAGCCCCAGGACAACGTTTTTGCCAGTATTACATTCAACGTGGCTCTCCCTCGGAGGAGGCCCTCTGAACAGCCCTGAAAGAATCCCTGAGCCTTCAGAGCCCCCTGGCGACTCTTACCTGTCATCTCTCTATTGTGACGCAAGGTACACTGTAGGTCCAGCCTGACAGAAAGAGCAGAAAAACCGGTCAACTTGGGAGACATTTGGACGATCCAAAGTCACCTAGGCCTGACTAAGTCATTAAGCGGGTAATGCTAGGCACGGCATGCAAAAGAGCCCGCCTGCAACGAAGTGTGATCATAGAAAGGCCCCGTGTGGCCGAAAGTCTCCAGTAGTCAGTCAGAGGGTGCCGGTAAATGCGCTGTGGGGTCACGTGGGAAACTGGAGCATGTGGGAGAAGCCCGACTCTCCCCCTTTGGAAAGCAACTTCGGGGCAGCTTCCAAGCTGCCTGCACGCCACGCCCCCAGGACACTGTTCACTCCACAGATGCCTCTGAGGAGCAGTGAGCTTCTGCAAAAGAAACCGGGCGCTTGCGGTTCCTTCCTGGGAGCTCAGCCCAGAGCATACTGTAGCTAAAGTGCCAACTAAAGGTGACCTCGATCCACGAGGTAAGGTGCACATTTTCCCATTCCCAGAGGCAGGGATGCACCAGTTTCTAGGAAGTCTCAGTCAGTGGACGGCTTTAGCTTTAGTATGCCTCAGAGTGCTCAAGCCTCTGACGGGGGCACTTCTTTCCGAGGAAGTGCACCGTGGACCCAAAGCCTTCTGAGCCCCATCAAGGGATACACGGCTCTGGGACCATGCCTCACTACGCAGGTGAAAGGGCCGGGAACTAATCTGTTCTCTAAGGCTAGCGTTCCACAGCTTTGCAACAGCCCCAGGAGCACGGTTCTTGGGCAGGCTTTCTTTCCATGCGGGTCTGCCACGTTGAGGACACCTAAGCGGCCCTGAAAGAAACCACCGGGGCTCCAATCCACTTTGGGGACTCGTGCTCGACGTCTCTCTAAGTGAGGCAGAAAGCAGGCTTTAGGTCCAGCCCGAAATAAAGTAGAGATTTACCCTGAGCCTTGCTAGGCACTTGGAACATGCAAAGTCACCTAGGCCTCCTGAGGGCATTTAGAGGATTACGCCATTCAGCACATGCAGAACTCACTGCATCCCAAAGTTTCATCGCAGAAGGCCGAATTGTGCTGCAAGGGCCTCCTTTGGCTTGTCAGCGAAGAGAGGTCTATGTGCTGGGTGATCCGGTGTGTAATTGAGAAGAAGCCTGGCGAAAGGCAGGATTTCCCCCCGTTTGAAAGGTAGATAGTGGCGGCCTCAAGATGACTGAAAGTGCTCTTACCCGTCTTCTAGTCAGTGCTAGGAATGCCTCAGGGAAGAAAGTGAGTTTTCTCCTACGAATCCAGGTGGTGGCCAGTGCCTTGCTAGGAGCTCATCCCACGGCTTGCCCGAGCTAAAGTGCGAAGTAAACGTGACCCCGGGCCTCAAGGTAAGCACGAGTGTTTCCTATCAGCACACTTTGCTGTGCAGCCATCTCCATGAACCCTGACTCGATAGAGTGCTTTAACTCCTCTACGGCTCTCCGGAGGCCTCAGAGAGTCGCGTATGAATTCCCTTCTGAGGGAGAGCGTGTGTGCCGCGAGTCCCCTGTTTGTTTTCCGAGCAACACAGCGCAGAACAGGCTGTGGGGGGTCAACCCTTTCTATGCAGAGGGAAGGGCAATGAACTGATCCTCGCTTGCAGAGCCTGATTTCTACCGCTGTAAAGCAGCCCCAGGACAACGTTTTTGCCAGTATTACATTCAACGTGGCTCTCCCTCGGAGGAGGCCCTCTGAACAGCCCTGAAAGAATCCCTGAGCCTTCAGAGCCCCCTGGCGACTCTTACCTGTCATCTCTCTATTGTGACGCAAGGTACACTGTAGGTCCAGCCTGACAGAAAGAGCAGAAAAACCGGTCAACTTGGGAGACATTTGGACGATCCAAAGTCACCTAGGCCTGACTAAGTCATTAAGCGGGTAATGCTAGGCACGGCATGCAAAAGAGCCCGCCTGCAACGAAGTGTGATCATAGAAAGGCCCCGTGTGGCCGAAAGTCTCCAGTAGTCAGTCAGAGGGTGCCGGTAAATGCGCTGTGGGGTCACGTGGGAAACTGGAGCATGTGGGAGAAGCCCGACTCTCCCCCTTTGGAAAGCAACTTCGGGGCAGCTTCCAAGCTGCCTGCACGCCACGCCCCCAGGACACTGTTCACTCCACAGATGCCTCTGAGGAGCAGTGAGCTTCTGCAAAAGAAACCGGGCGCTTGCGGTTCCTTCCTGGGAGCTCAGCCCAGAGCATACTGTAGCTAAAGTGCCAACTAAAGGTGACCTCGATCCACGAGGTAAGGTGCACATTTTCCCATTCCCAGAGGCAGGGGTGCACCAGTTTCTAGGAAGTCTCAGTCAGTGGACGGCTTTAGCTTTAGTATGCCTCAGAGTGCTCAAGCCTCTGACGGGGGCACTTCTTTCCGAGGAAGTGCACCGTGGACCCAAAGCCTTCTGAGCCCCATCAAGGGATACACGGCTCTGGGACCATGCCTCACTACGCAGGTGAAAGGGCCGGGAACTAATCTGTTCTCTAAGGCTAGCGTTCCACAGCTTTGCAACAGCCCCAGGAGCACGGTTCTTGGGCAGGCTTTCTTTCCATGCGGGTCTGCCACGTTGAGGACACCTAAGCGGCCCTGAAAGAAACCACCGGGGCTCCAATCCACTTTGGGGACTCGTGCTCGACGTCTCTCTAAGTGAGGCAGAAAGCAGGCTTTAGGTCCAGCCCGAAATAAAGTAGAGATTTACCCTGAGCCTTGCTAGGCACTTGGAACATGCAAAGTCACCTAGGCCTCCTGAGGGCATTTAGAGGATTACGCCATTCAGCACATGCAGAACTCACTGCATCCCAAAGTTTCATCGCAGAAGGCCGAATTGTGCTGCAAGGGCCTCCTTTGGCTTGTCAGCGAAGAGAGGTCTATGTGCTGGGTGATCCGGTGTGTAATTGAGAAGAAGCCTGGCGAAAGGCAGGATTTCCCCCCGTTTGAAAGGTAGATAGTGGCGGCCTCAAGATGACTGAAAGTGCTCTTACCCGTCTTCTAGTCAGTGCTAGGAATGCCTCAGGGAAGAAAGTGAGTTTTCTCCTACGAATCCAGGTGGTGGCCAGTGCCTTGCTAGGAGCTCATCCCACGGCTTGCCCGAGCTAAAGTGCGAAGTAAACGTGACCCCGGGCCTCAAGGTAAGCACGAGTGTTTCCTATCAGCACACTTTGCTGTGCAGCCATCTCCATGAACCCTGACTCGATAGAGTGCTTTAACTCCTCTACGGCTCTCCGGAGGCCTCAGAGAGTCGCGTATGAATTCCCTTCTGAGGGAGAGCGTGTGTGCCGCGAGTCCCCTGTTTGTTTTCCGAGCAACACAGCGCAGAACAGGCTGTGGGGGGTCAACCCTTTCTATGCAGAGGGAAGGGCAATGAACTGATCCTCGCTTGCAGAGCCTGATTTCTACCGCTGTAAAGCAGCCCCAGGACAACGTTTTTGCCAGTATTACATTCAACGTGGCTCTCCCTCGGAGGAGGCCCTCTGAACAGCCCTGAAAGAATCCCTGAGCCTTCAGAGCCCCCTGGCGACTCTTACCTGTCATCTCTCTATTGTGACGCAAGGTACACTGTAGGTCCAGCCTGACAGAAAGAGCAGAAAAACCGGTCAACTTGGGAGACATTTGGACGATCCAAAGTCACCTAGGCCTGACTAAGTCATTAAGCGGGTAATGCTAGGCACGGCATGCAAAAGAGCCCGCCTGCAACGAAGTGTGATCATAGAAAGGCCCCGTGTGGCCGAAAGTCTCCAGTAGTCAGTCAGAGGGTGCCGGTAAATGCGCTGTGGGGTCACGTGGGAAACTGGAGCATGTGGGAGAAGCCCGACTCTCCCCCTTTGGAAAGCAACTTCGGGGCAGCTTCCAAGCTGCCTGCACGCCACGCCCCCAGGACACTGTTCACTCCACAGATGCCTCTGAGGAGCAGTGAGCTTCTGCAAAAGAAACCGGGCGCTTGCGGTTCCTTCCTGGGAGCTCAGCCCAGAGCATACTGTAGCTAAAGTGCCAACTAAAGGTGACCTCGATCCACGAGGTAAGGTGCACATTTTCCCATTCCCAGAGGCAGGGGTGCACCAGTTTCTAGGAAGTCTCAGTCAGTGGACGGCTTTAGCTTTAGTATGCCTCAGAGTGCTCAAGCCTCTGACGGGGGCACTTCTTTCCGAGGAAGTGCACCGTGGACCCAAAGCCTTCTGAGCCCCATCAAGGGATACACGGCTCTGGGACCATGCCTCACTACGCAGGTGAAAGGGCCGGGAACTAATCTGTTCTCTAAGGCTAGCGTTCCACAGCTTTGCAACAGCCCCAGGAGCACGGTTCTTGGGCAGGCTTTCTTTCCATGCGGGTCTGCCACGTTGAGGACACCTAAGCGGCCCTGAAAGAAACCACCGGGGCTCCAATCCACTTTGGGGACTCGTGCTCGACATCTCTCTAAGTGAGGCAGAAAGCAGGCTTTAGGTCCAGCCCGAAATAAAGTAGAGATTTACCCTGAGCCTTGCTAGGCACTTGGAACATGCAAAGTCACCTAGGCCTCCTGAGGGCATTTAGAGGATTACGCCATTCAGCACATGCAGAACTCACTGCATCCCAAAGTTTCATCGCAGAAGGCCGAATTGTGCTGCAAGGGCCTCCTTTGGCTTGTCAGCGAAGAGAGGTCTATGTGCTGGGTGATCCGGTGTGTAATTGAGAAGAAGCCTGGCGAAAGGCAGGATTTCCCCCCGTTTGAAAGGTAGATAGTGGCGGCCTCAAGATGACTGAAAGTGCTCTTACCCGTCTTCTAGTCAGTGCTAGGAATGCCTCAGGGAAGAAAGTGAGTTTTCTCCTACGAATCCAGGTGGTGGCCAGTGCCTTGCTAGGAGCTCATCCCACGGCTTGCCCGAGCTAAAGTGCGAAGTAAACGTGACCCCGGGCCTCAAGGTAAGCACGAGTGTTTCCTATCAGCACACTTTGCTGTGCAGCCATCTCCATGAACCCTGACTCGATAGAGTGCTTTAAGTCCTCTACGGCTCTCCGGAGGCCTCAGAGAGTCGCGTATGAATTCCCTTCTGAGGGAGAGCGTGTGTGCCGCGAGTCCCCTGTTTGTTTTCCGAGCAACACAGCGCAGAACAGGCTGTGGGGGGTCAACCCTTTCTATGCAGAGGGAAGGGCAATGAACTGATCCTCGCTTGCAGAGCCTGATTTCTACCGCTGTAAAGCAGCCCCAGGACAACGTTTTTGCCAGTATTACATTCAACGTGGCTCTCCCTCGGAGGAGGCCCTCTGAACAGCCCTGAAAGAATCCCTGAGCCTTCAGAGCCCCCTGGCGACTCTTACCTGTCATCTCTCTATTGTGACGCAAGGTACACTGTAGGTCCAGCCTGACAGAAAGAGCAGAAAAACCGGTCAACTTGGGAGACATTTGGACGATCCAAAGTCACCTAGGCCTGACTAAGTCATTAAGCGGGTAATGCTAGGCACGGCATGCAAAAGAGCCCGCCTGCAACGAAGTGTGATCATAGAAAGGCCCCGTGTGGCCGAAAGTCTCCAGTAGTCAGTCAGAGGGTGCCGGTAAATGCGCTGTGGGGTCACGTGGGAAACTGGAGCATGTGGGAGAAGCCCGACTCTCCCCCTTTGGAAAGCAACTTCGGGGCAGCTTCCAAGCTGCCTGCACGCCACGCCCCCAGGACACTGTTCACTCCACAGATGCCTCTGAGGAGCAGTGAGCTTCTGCAAAAGAAACCGGGCGCTTGCGGTTCCTTCCTGGGAGCTCAGCCCAGAGCATACTGTAGCTAAAGTGCCAACTAAAGGTGACCTCGATCCACGAGGTAAGGTGCACATTTTCCCATTCCCAGAGGCAGGGGTGCACCAGTTTCTAGGAAGTCTCAGTCAGTGGACGGCTTTAGCTTTAGTATGCCTCAGAGTGCTCAAGCCTCTGACGGGGGCACTTCTTTCCGAGGAAGTGCACCGTGGACCCAAAGCCTTCTGAGCCCCATCAAGGGATACACGGCTCTGGGACCATGCCTCACTACGCAGGTGAAAGGGCCGGGAACTAATCTGTTCTCTAAGGCTAGCGTTCCACAGCTTTGCAACAGCCCCAGGAGCACGGTTCTTGGGCAGGCTTTCTTTCCATGCGGGTCTGCCACGTTGAGGACACCTAAGCGGCCCTGAAAGAAACCACCGGGGCTCCAATCCACTTTGGGGACTCGTGCTCGACGTCTCTCTAAGTGAGGCAGAAAGCAGACTTTAGGTCCAGCCCGAAATAAAGTAGAGATTTACCCTGAGCCTTGCTAGGCACTTGGAACATGCAAAGTCACCTAGGCCTCCTGAGGGCATTTAGAGGATTACGCCATTCAGCACATGCAGAACTCACTGCATCCCAAAGTTTCATCGCAGAAGGCCGAATTGTGCTGCAAGGGCCTCCTTTGGCTTGTCAGCGAAGAGAGGTCTATGTGCTGGGTGATCCGGTGTGTAATTGAGAAGAAGCCTGGCGAAAGGCAGGATTTCCCCCCGTTTGAAAGGTAGATAGTGGCGGCCTCAAGATGACTGAAAGTGCTCTTACCCGTCTTCTAGTCAGTGCTAGGAATGCCTCAGGGAAGAAAGTGAGTTTTCTCCTACGAATCCAGGTGGTGGCCAGTGCCTTGCTAGGAGCTCATCCCACGGCTTGCCCGAGCTAAAGTGCGAAGTAAACGTGACCCCGGGCCTCAAGGTAAGCACGAGTGTTTCCTATCAGCACACTTTGCTGTGCAGCCATCTCCATGAACCCTGACTCGATAGAGTGCTTTAAGTCCTCTACGGCTCTCCGGAGGCCTCAGAGAGTCGCGTATGAATTCCCTTCTGAGGGAGAGCGTGTGTGCCGCGAGTCCCCTGTTTGTTTTCCGAGCAACACAGCGCAGAACAGGCTGTGGGGGGTCAACCCTTTCTATGCAGAGGGAAGGGCAATGAACTGATCCTCGCTTGCAGAGCCTGATTTCTACCGCTGTAAAGCAGCCCCAGGACAACGTTTTTGCCAGTATTACATTCAACGTGGCTCTCCCTCGGAGGAGGCCCTCTGAACAGCCCTGAAAGAATCCCTGAGCCTTCAGAGCCCCCTGGCGACTCTTACCTGTCATCTCTCTATTGTGACGCAAGGTACACTGTAGGTCCAGCCTGACAGAAAGAGCAGAAAAACCGGTCAACTTGGGAGACATTTGGACGATCCAAAGTCACCTAGGCCTGACTAAGTCATTAAGCGGGTAATGCTAGGCACGGCATGCAAAAGAGCCCGCCTGCAACGAAGTGTGATCATAGAAAGGCCCCGTGTGGCCGAAAGTCTCCAGTAGTCAGTCAGAGGGTGCCGGTAAATGCGCTGTGGGGTCACGTGGGAAACTGGAGCATGTGGGAGAAGCCCGACTCTCCCCCTTTGGAAAGCAACTTCGGGGCAGCTTCCAAGCTGCCTGCACGCCACGCCCCCAGGACACTGTTCACTCCACAGATGCCTCTGAGGAGCAGTGAGCTTCTGCAAAAGAAACCGGGCGCTTGCGGTTCCTTCCTGGGAGCTCAGCCCAGAGCATACTGTAGCTAAAGTGCCAACTAAAGGTGACCTCGATCCACGAGGTAAGGTGCACATTTTCCCATTCCCAGAGGCAGGGGTGCACCAGTTTCTAGGAAGTCTCAGTCAGTGGACGGCTTTAGCTTTAGTATGCCTCAGAGTGCTCAAGCCTCTGACGGGGGCACTTCTTTCCGAGGAAGTGCACCGTGGACCCAAAGCCTTCTGAGCCCCATCAAGGGATACACGGCTCTGGGACCATGCCTCACTACGCAGGTGAAAGGGCCGGGAACTAATCTGTTCTCTAAGGCTAGCGTTCCACAGCTTTGCAACAGCCCCAGGAGCACGGTTCTTGGGCAGGCTTTCTTTCCATGCGGGTCTGCCACGTTGAGGACACCTAAGCGGCCCTGAAAGAAACCACCGGGGCTCCAATCCACTTTGGGGACTCGTGCTCGACGTCTCTCTAAGTGAGGCAGAAAGCAGGCTTTAGGTCCAGCCCGAAATAAAGTAGAGATTTACCCTGAGCCTTGCTAGGCACTTGGAACATGCAAAGTCACCTAGGCCTCCTGAGGGCATTTAGAGGATTACGCCATTCAGCACATGCAGAACTCACTGCATCCCAAAGTTTCATCGCAGAAGGCCGAATTGTGCTGCAAGGGCCTCCTTTGGCTTGTCAGCGAAGAGAGGTCTATGTGCTGGGTGATCCGGTGTGTAATTGAGAAGAAGCCTGGCGAAAGGCAGGATTTCCCCCCGTTTGAAAGGTAGATAGTGGCGGCCTCAAGATGACTGAAAGTGCTCTTACCCGTCTTCTAGTCAGTGCTAGGAATGCCTCAGGGAAGAAAGTGAGTTTTCTCCTACGAATCCAGGTGGTGGCCAGTGCCTTGCTAGGAGCTCATCCCACGGCTTGCCCGAGCTAAAGTGCGAAGTAAACGTGACCCCGGGCCTCAAGGTAAGCACGAGTGTTTCCTATCAGCACACTTTGCTGTGCAGCCATCTCCATGAACCCTGACTCGATAGAGTGCTTTAACTCCTCTACGGCTCTCCGGAGGCCTCAGAGAGTCGCGTATGAATTCCCTTCTGAGGGAGAGCGTGTGTGCCGCGAGTCCCCTGTTTGTTTTCCGAGCAACACAGCGCAGAACAGGCTGTGGGGGGTCAACCCTTTCTATGCAGAGGGAAGGGCAATGAACTGATCCTCGCTTGCAGAGCCTGATTTCTACCGCTGTAAAGCAGCCCCAGGACAACGTTTTTGCCAGTATTACATTCAACGTGGCTCTCCCTCGGAGGAGGCCCTCTGAACAGCCCTGAAAGAATCCCTGAGCCTTCAGAGCCCCCTGGCGACTCTTACCTGTCATCTCTCTATTGTGACGCAAGGTACACTGTAGGTCCAGCCTGACAGAAAGAGCAGAAAAACCGGTCAACTTGGGAGACATTTGGACGATCCAAAGTCACCTAGGCCTGACTAAGTCATTAAGCGGGTAATGCTAGGCACGGCATGCAAAAGAGCCCGCCTGCAACGAAGTGTGATCATAGAAAGGCCCCGTGTGGCCGAAAGTCTCCAGTAGTCAGTCAGAGGGTGCCGGTAAATGCGCTGTGGGGTCACGTGGGAAACTGGAGCATGTGGGAGAAGCCCGACTCTCCCCCTTTGGAAAGCAACTTCGGGGCAGCTTCCAAGCTGCCTGCACGCCACGCCCCCAGGACACTGTTCACTCCACAGATGCCTCTGAGGAGCAGTGAGCTTCTGCAAAAGAAACCGGGCACTTGCGGTTCCTTCCTGGGAGCTCAGCCCAGAGCATACTGTAGCTAAAGTGCCAACTAAAGGTGACCTCGATCCACGAGGTAAGGTGCACATTTTCCCATTCCCAGAGGCAGGGGTGCACCAGTTTCTAGGAAGTCTCAGTCAGTGGACGGCTTTAGCTTTAGTATGCCTCAGAGTGCTCAAGCCTCTGACGGGGGCACTTCTTTCCGAGGAAGTGCACCGTGGACCCAAAGCCTTCTGAGCCCCATCAAGGGATACACGGCTCTGGGACCATGCCTCACTACGCAGGTGAAAGGGCCGGGAACTAATCTGTTCTCTAAGGCTAGCGTTCCACAGCTTTGCAACAGCCCCAGGAGCACGGTTCTTGGGCAGGCTTTCTTTCCATGCGGGTCTGCCACGTTGAGGACACCTAAGCGGCCCTGAAAGAAACCACCGGGGCTCCAATCCACTTTGGGGACTCGTGCTCGACGTCTCTCTAAGTGAGGCAGAAAGTAGACTTTAGGTCCAGCCCGAAATAAAGTAGAGATTTACCCTGAGCCTTGCTAGGCACTTGGAACATGCAAAGTCACCTAGGCCTCCTGAGGGCATTTAGAGGATTACGCCATTCAGCACATGCAGAACTCACTGCATCCCAAAGTTTCATCGCAGAAGGCCGAATTGTGCTGCAAGGGCCTCCTTTGGCTTGTCAGCGAAGAGAGGTCTATGTGCTGGGTGATCCGGTGTGTAATTGAGAAGAAGCCTGGCGAAAGGCAGGATTTCCCCCCGTTTGAAAGGTAGATAGTGGCGGCCTCAAGATGACTGAAAGTGCTCTTACCCGTCTTCTAGTCAGTGCTAGGAATGCCTCAGGGAAGAAAGTGAGTTTTCTCCTACGAATCCAGGTGGTGGCCAGTGCCTTGCTAGGAGCTCATCCCACGGCTTGCCCGAGCTAAAGTGCGAAGTAAACGTGACCCCGGGCCTCAAGGTAAGCACGAGTGTTTCCTATCAGCACACTTTGCTGTGCAGCCATCTCCATGAACCCTGACTCGATAGAGTGCTTTAACTCCTCTACGGCTCTCCGGAGGCCTCAGAGAGTCGCGTATGAATTCCCTTCTGAGGGAGAGCGTGTGTGCCGCGAGTCCCCTGTTTGTTTTCCGAGCAACACAGCGCAGAACAGGCTGTGGGGGGTCAACCCTTTCTATGCAGAGGGAAGGGCAATGAACTGATCCTCGCTTGCAGAGCCTGATTTCTACCGCTGTAAAGCAGCCCCAGGACAACGTTTTTGCCAGTATTACATTCAACGTGGCTCTCCCTCGGAGGAGGCCCTCTGAACAGCCCTGAAAGAATCCCTGAGCCTTCAGAGCCCCCTGGCGACTCTTACCTGTCATCTCTCTATTGTGACGCAAGGTACACTGTAGGTCCAGCCTGACAGAAAGAGCAGAAAAACCGGTCAACTTGGGAGACATTTGGACGATCCAAAGTCACCTAGGCCTGACTAAGTCATTAAGCGGGTAATGCTAGGCACGGCATGCAAAAGAGCCCGCCTGCAACGAAGTGTGATCATAGAAAGGCCCCGTGTGGCCGAAAGTCTCCAGTAGTCAGTCAGAGGGTGCCGGTAAATGCGCTGTGGGGTCACGTGGGAAACTGGAGCATGTGGGAGAAGCCCGACTCTCCCCCTTTGGAAAGCAACTTCGGGGCAGCTTCCAAGCTGCCTGCACGCCACGCCCCCAGGACACTGTTCACTCCACAGATGCCTCTGAGGAGCAGTGAGCTTCTGCAAAAGAAACCGGGCGCTTGCGGTTCCTTCCTGGGAGCTCAGCCCAGAGCATACTGTAGCTAAAGTGCCAACTAAAGGTGACCTCGATCCACGAGGTAAGGTGCACATTTTCCCATTCCCAGAGGCAGGGGTGCACCAGTTTCTAGGAAGTCTCAGTCAGTGGACGGCTTTAGCTTTAGTATGCCTCAGAGTGCTCAAGCCTCTGACGGGGGCACTTCTTTCCGAGGAAGTGCACCGTGGACCCAAAGCCTTCTGAGCCCCATCAAGGGATACACGGCTCTGGGACCATGCCTCACTACGCAGGTGAAAGGGCCGGGAACTAATCTGTTCTCTAAGGCTAGCGTTCCACAGCTTTGCAACAGCCCCAGGAGCACGGTTCTTGGGCAGGCTTTCTTTCCATGCGGGTCTGCCACGTTGAGGACACCTAAGCGGCCCTGAAAGAAACCACCGGGGCTCCAATCCACTTTGGGGACTCGTGCTCGACGTCTCTCTAAGTGAGGCAGAAAGTAGACTTTAGGTCCAGCCCGAAATAAAGTAGAGATTTACCCTGAGCCTTGCTAGGCACTTGGAACATGCAAAGTCACCTAGGCCTCCTGAGGGCATTTAGAGGATTACGCCATTCAGCACATGCAGAACTCACTGCATCCCAAAGTTTCATCGCAGAAGGCCGAATTGTGCTGCAAGGGCCTCCTTTGGCTTGTCAGCGAAGAGAGGTCTATGTGCTGGGTGATCCGGTGTGTAATTGAGAAGAAGCCTGGCGAAAGGCAGGATTTCCCCCCGTTTGAAAGGTAGATAGTGGCGGCCTCAAGATGACTGAAAGTGCTCTTACCCGTCTTCTAGTCAGTGCTAGGAATGCCTCAGGGAAGAAAGTGAGTTTTCTCCTACGAATCCAGGTGGTGGCCAGTGCCTTGCTAGGAGCTCATCCCACGGCTTGCCCGAGCTAAAGTGCGAAGTAAACGTGACCCCGGGCCTCAAGGTAAGCACGAGTGTTTCCTATCAGCACACTTTGCTGTGCAGCCATCTCCATGAACCCTGACTCGATAGAGTGCTTTAACTCCTCTACGGCTCTCCGGAGGCCTCAGAGAGTCGCGTATGAATTCCCTTCTGAGGGAGAGCGTGTGTGCCGCGAGTCCCCTGTTTGTTTTCCGAGCAACACAGCGCAGAACAGGCTGTGGGGGGTCAACCCTTTCTATGCAGAGGGAAGGGCAATGAACTGATCCTCGCTTGCAGAGCCTGATTTCTACCGCTGTAAAGCAGCCCCAGGACAACGTTTTTGCCAGTATTACATTCAACGTGGCTCTCCCTCGGAGGAGGCCCTCTGAACAGCCCTGAAAGAATCCCTGAGCCTTCAGAGCCCCCTGGCGACTCTTACCTGTCATCTCTCTATTGTGACGCAAGGTACACTGTAGGTCCAGCCTGACAGAAAGAGCAGAAAAACCGGTCAACTTGGGAGACATTTGGACGATCCAAAGTCACCTAGGCCTGACTAAGTCATTAAGCGGGTAATGCTAGGCACGGCATGCAAAAGAGCCCGCCTGCAACGAAGTGTGATCATAGAAAGGCCCCGTGTGGCCGAAAGTCTCCAGTAGTCAGTCAGAGGGTGCCGGTAAATGCGCTGTGGGGTCACGTGGGAAACTGGAGCATGTGGGAGAAGCCCGACTCTCCCCCTTTGGAAAGCAACTTCGGGGCAGCTTCCAAGCTGCCTGCACGCCACGCCCCCAGGACACTGTTCACTCCACAGATGCCTCTGAGGAGCAGTGAGCTTCTGCAAAAGAAACCGGGCGCTTGCGGTTCCTTCCTGGGAGCTCAGCCCAGAGCATACTGTAGCTAAAGTGCCAACTAAAGGTGACCTCGATCCACGAGGTAAGGTGCACATTTTCCCATTCCCAGAGGCAGGGGTGCACCAGTTTCTAGGAAGTCTCAGTCAGTGGACGGCTTTAGCTTTAGTATGCCTCAGAGTGCTCAAGCCTCTGACGGGGGCACTTCTTTCCGAGGAAGTGCACCGTGGACCCAAAGCCTTCTGAGCCCCATCAAGGGATACACGGCTCTGGGACCATGCCTCACTACGCAGGTGAAAGGGCCGGGAACTAATCTGTTCTCTAAGGCTAGCGTTCCACAGCTTTGCAACAGCCCCAGGAGCACGGTTCTTGGGCAGGCTTTCTTTCCATGCGGGTCTGCCACGTTGAGGACACCTAAGCGGCCCTGAAAGAAACCACCGGGGCTCCAATCCACTTTGGGGACTCGTGCTCGACGTCTCTCTAAGTGAGGCAGAAAGTAGACTTTAGGTCCAGCCCGAAATAAAGTAGAGATTTACCCTGAGCCTTGCTAGGCACTTGGAACATGCAAAGTCACCTAGGCCTCCTGAGGGCATTTAGAGGATTACGCCATTCAGCACATGCAGAACTCACTGCATCCCAAAGTTTCATCGCAGAAGGCCGAATTGTGCTGCAAGGGCCTCCTTTGGCTTGTCAGCGAAGAGAGGTCTATGTGCTGGGTGATCCGGTGTGTAATTGAGAAGAAGCCTGGCGAAAGGCAGGATTTCCCCCCGTTTGAAAGGTAGATAGTGGCGGCCTCAAGATGACTGAAAGTGCTCTTACCCGTCTTCTAGTCAGTGCTAGGAATGCCTCAGGGAAGAAAGTGAGTTTTCTCCTACGAATCCAGGTGGTGGCCAGTGCCTTGCTAGGAGCTCATCCCACGGCTTGCCCGAGCTAAAGTGCGAAGTAAACGTGACCCCGGGCCTCAAGGTAAGCACGAGTGTTTCCTATCAGCACACTTTGCTGTGCAGCCATCTCCATGAACCCTGACTCGATAGAGTGCTTTAACTCCTCTACGGCTCTCCGGAGGCCTCAGAGAGTCGCGTATGAATTCCCTTCTGAGGGAGAGCGTGTGTGCCGCGAGTCCCCTGTTTGTTTTCCGAGCAACACAGCGCAGAACAGGCTGTGGGGGGTCAACCCTTTCTATGCAGAGGGAAGGGCAATGAACTGATCCTCGCTTGCAGAGCCTGATTTCTACCGCTGTAAAGCAGCCCCAGGACAACGTTTTTGCCAGTATTACATTCAACGTGGCTCTCCCTCGGAGGAGGCCCTCTGAACAGCCCTGAAAGAATCCCTGAGCCTTCAGAGCCCCCTGGCGACTCTTACCTGTCATCTCTCTATTGTGACGCAAGGTACACTGTAGGTCCAGCCTGACAGAAAGAGCAGAAAAACCGGTCAACTTGGGAGACATTTGGACGATCCAAAGTCACCTAGGCCTGACTAAGTCATTAAGCGGGTAATGCTAGGCACGGCATGCAAAAGAGCCCGCCTGCAACGAAGTGTGATCATAGAAAGGCCCCGTGTGGCCGAAAGTCTCCAGTAGTCAGTCAGAGGGTGCCGGTAAATGCGCTGTGGGGTCACGTGGGAAACTGGAGCATGTGGGAGAAGCCCGACTCTCCCCCTTTGGAAAGCAACTTCGGGGCAGCTTCCAAGCTGCCTGCACGCCACGCCCCCAGGACACTGTTCACTCCACAGATGCCTCTGAGGAGCAGTGAGCTTCTGCAAAAGAAACCGGGCGCTTGCGGTTCCTTCCTGGGAGCTCAGCCCAGAGCATACTGTAGCTAAAGTGCCAACTAAAGGTGACCTCGATCCACGAGGTAAGGTGCACATTTTCCCATTCCCAGAGGCAGGGGTGCACCAGTTTCTAGGAAGTCTCAGTCAGTGGACGGCTTTAGCTTTAGTATGCCTCAGAGTGCTCAAGCCTCTGACGGGGGCACTTCTTTCCGAGGAAGTGCACCGTGGACCCAAAGCCTTCTGAGCCCCATCAAGGGATACACGGCTCTGGGACCATGCCTCACTACGCAGGTGAAAGGGCCGGGAACTAATCTGTTCTCTAAGGCTAGCGTTCCACAGCTTTGCAACAGCCCCAGGAGCACGGTTCTTGGGCAGGCTTTCTTTCCATGCGGGTCTGCCACGTTGAGGACACCTAAGCGGCCCTGAAAGAAACCACCGGGGCTCCAATCCACTTTGGGGACTCGTGCTCGACGTCTCTCTAAGTGAGGCAGAAAGTAGACTTTAGGTCCAGCCCGAAATAAAGTAGAGATTTACCCTGAGCCTTGCTAGGCACTTGGAACATGCAAAGTCACCTAGGCCTCCTGAGGGCATTTAGAGGATTACGCCATTCAGCACATGCAGAACTCACTGCATCCCAAAGTTTCATCGCAGAAGGCCGAATTGTGCTGCAAGGGCCTCCTTTGGCTTGTCAGCGAAGAGAGGTCTATGTGCTGGGTGATCCGGTGTGTAATTGAGAAGAAGCCTGGCGAAAGGCAGGATTTCCCCCCGTTTGAAAGGTAGATAGTGGCGGCCTCAAGATGACTGAAAGTGCTCTTACCCGTCTTCTAGTCAGTGCTAGGAATGCCTCAGGGAAGAAAGTGAGTTTTCTCCTACGAATCCAGGTGGTGGCCAGTGCCTTGCTAGGAGCTCATCCCACGGCTTGCCCGAGCTAAAGTGCGAAGTAAACGTGACCCCGGGCCTCAAGGTAAGCACGAGTGTTTCCTATCAGCACACTTTGCTGTGCAGCCATCTCCATGAACCCTGACTCGATAGAGTGCTTTAACTCCTCTACGGCTCTCCGGAGGCCTCAGAGAGTCGCGTATGAATTCCCTTCTGAGGGAGAGCGTGTGTGCCGCGAGTCCCCTGTTTGTTTTCCGAGCAACACAGCGCAGAACAGGCTGTGGGGGGTCAACCCTTTCTATGCAGAGGGAAGGGCAATGAACTGATCCTCGCTTGCAGAGCCTGATTTCTACCGCTGTAAAGCAGCCCCAGGACAACGTTTTTGCCAGTATTACATTCAACGTGGCTCTCCCTCGGAGGAGGCCCTCTGAACAGCCCTGAAAGAATCCCTGAGCCTTCAGAGCCCCCTGGCGACTCTTACCTGTCATCTCTCTATTGTGACGCAAGGTACACTGTAGGTCCAGCCTGACAGAAAGAGCAGAAAAACCGGTCAACTTGGGAGACATTTGGACGATCCAAAGTCACCTAGGCCTGACTAAGTCATTAAGCGGGTAATGCTAGGCACGGCATGCAAAAGAGCCCGCCTGCAACGAAGTGTGATCATAGAAAGGCCCCGTGTGGCCGAAAGTCTCCAGTAGTCAGTCAGAGGGTGCCGGTAAATGCGCTGTGGGGTCACGTGGGAAACTGGAGCATGTGGGAGAAGCCCGACTCTCCCCCTTTGGAAAGCAACTTCGGGGCAGCTTCCAAGCTGCCTGCACGCCACGCCCCCAGGACACTGTTCACTCCACAGATGCCTCTGAGGAGCAGTGAGCTTCTGCAAAAGAAACCGGGCGCTTGCGGTTCCTTCCTGGGAGCTCAGCCCAGAGCATACTGTAGCTAAAGTGCCAACTAAAGGTGACCTCGATCCACGAGGTAAGGTGCACATTTTCCCATTCCCAGAGGCAGGGGTGCACCAGTTTCTAGGAAGTCTCAGTCAGTGGACGGCTTTAGCTTTAGTATGCCTCAGAGTGCTCAAGCCTCTGACGGGGGCACTTCTTTCCGAGGAAGTGCACCGTGGACCCAAAGCCTTCTGAGCCCCATCAAGGGATACACGGCTCTGGGACCATGCCTCACTACGCAGGTGAAAGGGCCGGGAACTAATCTGTTCTCTAAGGCTAGCGTTCCACAGCTTTGCAACAGCCCCAGGAGCACGGTTCTTGGGCAGGCTTTCTTTCCATGCGGGTCTGCCACGTTGAGGACACCTAAGCGGCCCTGAAAGAAACCACCGGGGCTCCAATCCACTTTGGGGACTCGTGCTCGACGTCTCTCTAAGTGAGGCAGAAAGTAGACTTTAGGTCCAGCCCGAAATAAAGTAGAGATTTACCCTGAGCCTTGCTAGGCACTTGGAACATGCAAAGTCACCTAGGCCTCCTGAGGGCATTTAGAGGATTACGCCATTCAGCACATGCAGAACTCACTGCATCCCAAAGTTTCATCGCAGAAGGCCGAATTGTGCTGCAAGGGCCTCCTTTGGCTTGTCAGCGAAGAGAGGTCTATGTGCTGGGTGATCCGGTGTGTAATTGAGAAGAAGCCTGGCGAAAGGCAGGATTTCCCCCCGTTTGAAAGGTAGATAGTGGCGGCCTCAAGATGACTGAAAGTGCTCTTACCCGTCTTCTAGTCAGTGCTAGGAATGCCTCAGGGAAGAAAGTGAGTTTTCTCCTACGAATCCAGGTGGTGGCCAGTGCCTTGCTAGGAGCTCATCCCACGGCTTGCCCGAGCTAAAGTGCGAAGTAAACGTGACCCCGGGCCTCAAGGTAAGCACGAGTGTTTCCTATCAGCACACTTTGCTGTGCAGCCATCTCCATGAACCCTGACTCGATAGAGTGCTTTAACTCCTCTACGGCTCTCCGGAGGCCTCAGAGAGTCGCGTATGAATTCCCTTCTGAGGGAGAGCGTGTGTGCCGCGAGTCCCCTGTTTGTTTTCCGAGCAACACAGCGCAGAACAGGCTGTGGGGGGTCAACCCTTTCTATGCAGAGGGAAGGGCAATGAACTGATCCTCGCTTGCAGAGCCTGATTTCTACCGCTGTAAAGCAGCCCCAGGACAACGTTTTTGCCAGTATTACATTCAACGTGGCTCTCCCTCGGAGGAGGCCCTCTGAACAGCCCTGAAAGAATCCCTGAGCCTTCAGAGCCCCCTGGCGACTCTTACCTGTCATCTCTCTATTGTGACGCAAGGTACACTGTAGGTCCAGCCTGACAGAAAGAGCAGAAAAACCGGTCAACTTGGGAGACATTTGGACGATCCAAAGTCACCTAGGCCTGACTAAGTCATTAAGCGGGTAATGCTAGGCACGGCATGCAAAAGAGCCCGCCTGCAACGAAGTGTGATCATAGAAAGGCCCCGTGTGGCCGAAAGTCTCCAGTAGTCAGTCAGAGGGTGCCGGTAAATGCGCTGTGGGGTCACGTGGGAAACTGGAGCATGTGGGAGAAGCCCGACTCTCCCCCTTTGGAAAGCAACTTCGGGGCAGCTTCCAAGCTGCCTGCACGCCACGCCCCCAGGACACTGTTCACTCCACAGATGCCTCTGAGGAGCAGTGAGCTTCTGCAAAAGAAACCGGGCGCTTGCGGTTCCTTCCTGGGAGCTCAGCCCAGAGCATACTGTAGCTAAAGTGCCAACTAAAGGTGACCTCGATCCACGAGGTAAGGTGCACATTTTCCCATTCCCAGAGGCAGGGGTGCACCAGTTTCTAGGAAGTCTCAGTCAGTGGACGGCTTTAGCTTTAGTATGCCTCAGAGTGCTCAAGCCTCTGACGGGGGCACTTCTTTCCGAGGAAGTGCACCGTGGACCCAAAGCCTTCTGAGCCCCATCAAGGGATACACGGCTCTGGGACCATGCCTCACTACGCAGGTGAAAGGGCCGGGAACTAATCTGTTCTCTAAGGCTAGCGTTCCACAGCTTTGCAACAGCCCCAGGAGCACGGTTCTTGGGCAGGCTTTCTTTCCATGCGGGTCTGCCACGTTGAGGACACCTAAGCGGCCCTGAAAGAAACCACCGGGGCTCCAATCCACTTTGGGGACTCGTGCTCGACGTCTCTCTAAGTGAGGCAGAAAGTAGACTTTAGGTCCAGCCCGAAATAAAGTAGAGATTTACCCTGAGCCTTGCTAGGCACTTGGAACATGCAAAGTCACCTAGGCCTCCTGAGGGCATTTAGAGGATTACGCCATTCAGCACATGCAGAACTCACTGCATCCCAAAGTTTCATCGCAGAAGGCCGAATTGTGCTGCAAGGGCCTCCTTTGGCTTGTCAGCGAAGAGAGGTCTATGTGCTGGGTGATCCGGTGTGTAATTGAGAAGAAGCCTGGCGAAAGGCAGGATTTCCCCCCGTTTGAAAGGTAGATAGTGGCGGCCTCAAGATGACTGAAAGTGCTCTTACCCGTCTTCTAGTCAGTGCTAGGAATGCCTCAGGGAAGAAAGTGAGTTTTCTCCTACGAATCCAGGTGGTGGCCAGTGCCTTGCTAGGAGCTCATCCCACGGCTTGCCCGAGCTAAAGTGCGAAGTAAACGTGACCCCGGGCCTCAAGGTAAGCACGAGTGTTTCCTATCAGCACACTTTGCTGTGCAGCCATCTCCATGAACCCTGACTCGATAGAGTGCTTTAACTCCTCTACGGCTCTCCGGAGGCCTCAGAGAGTCGCGTATGAATTCCCTTCTGAGGGAGAGCGTGTGTGCCGCGAGTCCCCTGTTTGTTTTCCGAGCAACACAGCGCAGAACAGGCTGTGGGGGGTCAACCCTTTCTATGCAGAGGGAAGGGCAATGAACTGATCCTCGCTTGCAGAGCCTGATTTCTACCGCTGTAAAGCAGCCCCAGGACAACGTTTTTGCCAGTATTACATTCAACGTGGCTCTCCCTCGGAGGAGGCCCTCTGAACAGCCCTGAAAGAATCCCTGAGCCTTCAGAGCCCCCTGGCGACTCTTACCTGTCATCTCTCTATTGTGACGCAAGGTACACTGTAGGTCCAGCCTGACAGAAAGAGCAGAAAAACCGGTCAACTTGGGAGACATTTGGACGATCCAAAGTCACCTAGGCCTGACTAAGTCATTAAGCGGGTAATGCTAGGCACGGCATGCAAAAGAGCCCGCCTGCAACGAAGTGTGATCATAGAAAGGCCCCGTGTGGCCGAAAGTCTCCAGTAGTCAGTCAGAGGGTGCCGGTAAATGCGCTGTGGGGTCACGTGGGAAACTGGAGCATGTGGGAGAAGCCCGACTCTCCCCCTTTGGAAAGCAACTTCGGGGCAGCTTCCAAGCTGCCTGCACGCCACGCCCCCAGGACACTGTTCACTCCACAGATGCCTCTGAGGAGCAGTGAGCTTCTGCAAAAGAAACCGGGCGCTTGCGGTTCCTTCCTGGGAGCTCAGCCCAGAGCATACTGTAGCTAAAGTGCCAACTAAAGGTGACCTCGATCCACGAGGTAAGGTGCACATTTTCCCATTCCCAGAGGCAGGGGTGCACCAGTTTCTAGGAAGTCTCAGTCAGTGGACGGCTTTAGCTTTAGTATGCCTCAGAGTGCTCAAGCCTCTGACGGGGGCACTTCTTTCCGAGGAAGTGCACCGTGGACCCAAAGCCTTCTGAGCCCCATCAAGGGATACACGGCTCTGGGACCATGCCTCACTACGCAGGTGAAAGGGCCGGGAACTAATCTGTTCTCTAAGGCTAGCGTTCCACAGCTTTGCAACAGCCCCAGGAGCACGGTTCTTGGGCAGGCTTTCTTTCCATGCGGGTCTGCCACGTTGAGGACACCTAAGCGGCCCTG
This sequence comes from Mesoplodon mirus, assembly GCF_964341445.2. Classification (NCBI taxonomy): domain Eukaryota; kingdom Metazoa; phylum Chordata; class Mammalia; order Artiodactyla; family Ziphiidae; genus Mesoplodon; species Mesoplodon mirus. The sequence continues at coordinate 13,776 of NW_028294256.1, read as the reverse complement.
AAAGAAACCACCGGGGCTCCAATCCACTTTGGGGACTCGTGCTCGACGTCTCTCTAAGTGAGGCAGAAAGTAGACTTTAGGTCCAGCCCGAAATAAAGTAGAGATTTACCCTGAGCCTTGCTAGGCACTTGGAACATGCAAAGTCACCTAGGCCTCCTGAGGGCATTTAGAGGATTACGCCATTCAGCACATGCAGAACTCACTGCATCCCAAAGTTTCATCGCAGAAGGCCGAATTGTGCTGCAAGGGCCTCCTTTGGCTTGTCAGCGAAGAGAGGTCTATGTGCTGGGTGATCCGGTGTGTAATTGAGAAGAAGCCTGGCGAAAGGCAGGATTTCCCCCCGTTTGAAAGGTAGATAGTGGCGGCCTCAAGATGACTGAAAGTGCTCTTACCCGTCTTCTAGTCAGTGCTAGGAATGCCTCAGGGAAGAAAGTGAGTTTTCTCCTACGAATCCAGGTGGTGGCCAGTGCCTTGCTAGGAGCTCATCCCACGGCTTGCCCGAGCTAAAGTGCGAAGTAAACGTGACCCCGGGCCTCAAGGTAAGCACGAGTGTTTCCTATCAGCACACTTTGCTGTGCAGCCATCTCCATGAACCCTGACTCGATAGAGTGCTTTAACTCCTCTACGGCTCTCCGGAGGCCTCAGAGAGTCGCGTATGAATTCCCTTCTGAGGGAGAGCGTGTGTGCCGCGAGTCCCCTGTTTGTTTTCCGAGCAACACAGCGCAGAACAGGCTGTGGGGGGTCAACCCTTTCTATGCAGAGGGAAGGGCAATGAACTGATCCTCGCTTGCAGAGCCTGATTTCTACCGCTGTAAAGCAGCCCCAGGACAACGTTTTTGCCAGTATTACATTCAACGTGGCTCTCCCTCGGAGGAGGCCCTCTGAACAGCCCTGAAAGAATCCCTGAGCCTTCAGAGCCCCCTGGCGACTCTTACCTGTCATCTCTCTATTGTGACGCAAGGTACACTGTAGGTCCAGCCTGACAGAAAGAGCAGAAAAACCGGTCAACTTGGGAGACATTTGGACGATCCAAAGTCACCTAGGCCTGACTAAGTCATTAAGCGGGTAATGCTAGGCACGGCATGCAAAAGAGCCCGCCTGCAACGAAGTGTGATCATAGAAAGGCCCCGTGTGGCCGAAAGTCTCCAGTAGTCAGTCAGAGGGTGCCGGTAAATGCGCTGTGGGGTCACGTGGGAAACTGGAGCATGTGGGAGAAGCCCGACTCTCCCCCTTTGGAAAGCAACTTCGGGGCAGCTTCCAAGCTGCCTGCACGCCACGCCCCCAGGACACTGTTCACTCCACAGATGCCTCTGAGGAGCAGTGAGCTTCTGCAAAAGAAACCGGGCGCTTGCGGTTCCTTCCTGGGAGCTCAGCCCAGAGCATACTGTAGCTAAAGTGCCAACTAAAGGTGACCTCGATCCACGAGGTAAGGTGCACATTTTCCCATTCCCAGAGGCAGGGGTGCACCAGTTTCTAGGAAGTCTCAGTCAGTGGACGGCTTTAGCTTTAGTATGCCTCAGAGTGCTCAAGCCTCTGACGGGGGCACTTCTTTCCGAGGAAGTGCACCGTGGACCCAAAGCCTTCTGAGCCCCATCAAGGGATACACGGCTCTGGGACCATGCCTCACTACGCAGGTGAAAGGGCCGGGAACTAATCTGTTCTCTAAGGCTAGCGTTCCACAGCTTTGCAACAGCCCCAGGAGCACGGTTCTTGGGCAGGCTTTCTTTCCATGCGGGTCTGCCACGTTGAGGACACCTAAGCGGCCCTGAAAGAAACCACCGGGGCTCCAATCCACTTTGGGGACTCGTGCTCGACGTCTCTCTAAGTGAGGCAGAAAGTAGACTTTAGGTCCAGCCCGAAATAAAGTAGAGATTTACCCTGAGCCTTGCTAGGCACTTGGAACATGCAAAGTCACCTAGGCCTCCTGAGGGCATTTAGAGGATTACGCCATTCAGCACATGCAGAACTCACTGCATCCCAAAGTTTCATCGCAGAAGGCCGAATTGTGCTGCAAGGGCCTCCTTTGGCTTGTCAGCGAAGAGAGGTCTATGTGCTGGGTGATCCGGTGTGTAATTGAGAAGAAGCCTGGCGAAAGGCAGGATTTCCCCCCGTTTGAAAGGTAGATAGTGGCGGCCTCAAGATGACTGAAAGTGCTCTTACCCGTCTTCTAGTCAGTGCTAGGAATGCCTCAGGGAAGAAAGTGAGTTTTCTCCTACGAATCCAGGTGGTGGCCAGTGCCTTGCTAGGAGCTCATCCCACGGCTTGCCCGAGCTAAAGTGCGAAGTAAACGTGACCCCGGGCCTCAAGGTAAGCACGAGTGTTTCCTATCAGCACACTTTGCTGTGCAGCCATCTCCATGAACCCTGACTCGATAGAGTGCTTTAAGTCCTCTACGGCTCTCCGGAGGCCTCAGAGAGTCGCGTATGAATTCCCTTCTGAGGGAGAGCGTGTGTGCCGCGAGTCCCCTGTTTGTTTTCCGAGCAACACAGCGCAGAACAGGCTGTGGGGGGTCAACCCTTTCTATGCAGAGGGAAGGGCAATGAACTGATCCTCGCTTGCAGAGCCTGATTTCTACCGCTGTAAAGCAGCCCCAGGACAACGTTTTTGCCAGTATTACATTCAACGTGGCTCTCCCTCGGAGGAGGCCCTCTGAACAGCCCTGAAAGAATCCCTGAGCCTTCAGAGCCCCCTGGCGACTCTTACCTGTCATCTCTCTATTGTGACGCAAGGTACACTGTAGGTCCAGCCTGACAGAAAGAGCAGAAAAACCGGTCAACTTGGGAGACATTTGGACGATCCAAAGTCACCTAGGCCTGACTAAGTCATTAAGCGGGTAATGCTAGGCACGGCATGCAAAAGAGCCCGCCTGCAACGAAGTGTGATCATAGAAAGGCCCCGTGTGGCCGAAAGTCTCCAGTAGTCAGTCAGAGGGTGCCGGTAAATGCGCTGTGGGGTCACGTGGGAAACTGGAGCATGTGGGAGAAGCCCGACTCTCCCCCTTTGGAAAGCAACTTCGGGGCAGCTTCCAAGCTGCCTGCACGCCACGCCCCCAGGACACTGTTCACTCCACAGATGCCTCTGAGGAGCAGTGAGCTTCTGCAAAAGAAACCGGGCGCTTGCGGTTCCTTCCTGGGAGCTCAGCCCAGAGCATACTGTAGCTAAAGTGCCAACTAAAGGTGACCTCGATCCACGAGGTAAGGTGCACATTTTCCCATTCCCAGAGGCAGGGGTGCACCAGTTTCTAGGAAGTCTCAGTCAGTGGACGGCTTTAGCTTTAGTATGCCTCAGAGTGCTCAAGCCTCTGACGGGGGCACTTCTTTCCGAGGAAGTGCACCGTGGACCCAAAGCCTTCTGAGCCCCATCAAGGGATACACGGCTCTGGGACCATGCCTCACTACGCAGGTGAAAGGGCCGGGAACTAATCTGTTCTCTAAGGCTAGCGTTCCACAGCTTTGCAACAGCCCCAGGAGCACGGTTCTTGGGCAGGCTTTCTTTCCATGCGGGTCTGCCACGTTGAGGACACCTAAGCGGCCCTGAAAGAAACCACCGGGGCTCCAATCCACTTTGGGGACTCGTGCTCGACGTCTCTCTAAGTGAGGCAGAAAGTAGACTTTAGGTCCAGCCCGAAATAAAGTAGAGATTTACCCTGAGCCTTGCTAGGCACTTGGAACATGCAAAGTCACCTAGGCCTCCTGAGGGCATTTAGAGGATTACGCCATTCAGCACATGCAGAACTCACTGCATCCCAAAGTTTCATCGCAGAAGGCCGAATTGTGCTGCAAGGGCCTCCTTTGGCTTGTCAGCGAAGAGAGGTCTATGTGCTGGGTGATCCGGTGTGTAATTGAGAAGAAGCCTGGCGAAAGGCAGGATTTCCCCCCGTTTGAAAGGTAGATAGTGGCGGCCTCAAGATGACTGAAAGTGCTCTTACCCGTCTTCTAGTCAGTGCTAGGAATGCCTCAGGGAAGAAAGTGAGTTTTCTCCTACGAATCCAGGTGGTGGCCAGTGCCTTGCTAGGAGCTCATCCCACGGCTTGCCCGAGCTAAAGTGCGAAGTAAACGTGACCCCGGGCCTCAAGGTAAGCACGAGTGTTTCCTATCAGCACACTTTGCTGTGCAGCCATCTCCATGAACCCTGACTCGATAGAGTGCTTTAACTCCTCTACGGCTCTCCGGAGGCCTCAGAGAGTCGCGTATGAATTCCCTTCTGAGGGAGAGCGTGTGTGCCGCGAGTCCCCTGTTTGTTTTCCGAGCAACACAGCGCAGAACAGGCTGTGGGGGGTCAACCCTTTCTATGCAGAGGGAAGGGCAATGAACTGATCCTCGCTTGCAGAGCCTGATTTCTACCGCTGTAAAGCAGCCCCAGGACAACGTTTTTGCCAGTATTACATTCAACGTGGCTCTCCCTCGGAGGAGGCCCTCTGAACAGCCCTGAAAGAATCCCTGAGCCTTCAGAGCCCCCTGGCGACTCTTACCTGTCATCTCTCTATTGTGACGCAAGGTACACTGTAGGTCCAGCCTGACAGAAAGAGCAGAAAAACCGGTCAACTTGGGAGACATTTGGACGATCCAAAGTCACCTAGGCCTGACTAAGTCATTAAGCGGGTAATGCTAGGCACGGCATGCAAAAGAGCCCGCCTGCAACGAAGTGTGATCATAGAAAGGCCCCGTGTGGCCGAAAGTCTCCAGTAGTCAGTCAGAGGGTGCCGGTAAATGCGCTGTGGGGTCACGTGGGAAACTGGAGCATGTGGGAGAAGCCCGACTCTCCCCCTTTGGAAAGCAACTTCGGGGCAGCTTCCAAGCTGCCTGCACGCCACGCCCCCAGGACACTGTTCACTCCACAGATGCCTCTGAGGAGCAGTGAGCTTCTGCAAAAGAAACCGGGCGCTTGCGGTTCCTTCCTGGGAGCTCAGCCCAGAGCATACTGTAGCTAAAGTGCCAACTAAAGGTGACCTCGATCCACGAGGTAAGGTGCACATTTTCCCATTCCCAGAGGCAGGGGTGCACCAGTTTCTAGGAAGTCTCAGTCAGTGGACGGCTTTAGCTTTAGTATGCCTCAGAGTGCTCAAGCCTCTGACGGGGGCACTTCTTTCCGAGGAAGTGCACCGTGGACCCAAAGCCTTCTGAGCCCCATCAAGGGATACACGGCTCTGGGACCATGCCTCACTACGCAGGTGAAAGGGCCGGGAACTAATCTGTTCTCTAAGGCTAGCGTTCCACAGCTTTGCAACAGCCCCAGGAGCACGGTTCTTGGGCAGGCTTTCTTTCCATGCGGGTCTGCCACGTTGAGGACACCTAAGCGGCCCTGAAAGAAACCACCGGGGCTCCAATCCACTTTGGGGACTCGTGCTCGACGTCTCTCTAAGTGAGGCAGAAAGTAGACTTTAGGTCCAGCCCGAAATAAAGTAGAGATTTACCCTGAGCCTTGCTAGGCACTTGGAACATGCAAAGTCACCTAGGCCTCCTGAGGGCATTTAGAGGATTACGCCATTCAGCACATGCAGAACTCACTGCATCCCAAAGTTTCATCGCAGAAGGCCGAATTGTGCTGCAAGGGCCTCCTTTGGCTTGTCAGCGAAGAGAGGTCTATGTGCTGGGTGATCCGGTGTGTAATTGAGAAGAAGCCTGGCGAAAGGCAGGATTTCCCCCCGTTTGAAAGGTAGATAGTGGCGGCCTCAAGATGACTGAAAGTGCTCTTACCCGTCTTCTAGTCAGTGCTAGGAATGCCTCAGGGAAGAAAGTGAGTTTTCTCCTACGAATCCAGGTGGTGGCCAGTGCCTTGCTAGGAGCTCATCCCACGGCTTGCCCGAGCTAAAGTGCGAAGTAAACGTGACCCCGGGCCTCAAGGTAAGCACGAGTGTTTCCTATCAGCACACTTTGCTGTGCAGCCATCTCCATGAACCCTGACTCGATAGAGTGCTTTAACTCCTCTACGGCTCTCCGGAGGCCTCAGAGAGTCGCGTATGAATTCCCTTCTGAGGGAGAGCGTGTGTGCCGCGAGTCCCCTGTTTGTTTTCCGAGCAACACAGCGCAGAACAGGCTGTGGGGGTCAACCCTTTCTATGCAGAGGGAAGGGCAATGAACTGATCCTCGCTTGCAGAGCCTGATTTCTACCGCTGTAAAGCAGCCCCAGGACAACGTTTTTGCCAGTATTACATTCAACGTGGCTCTCCCTCGGAGGAGGCCCTCTGAACAGCCCTGAAAGAATCCCTGAGCCTTCAGAGCCCCCTGGCGACTCTTACCTGTCATCTCTCTATTGTGACGCAAGGTACACTGTAGGTCCAGCCTGACAGAAAGAGCAGAAAAACCGGTCAACTTGGGAGACATTTGGACGATCCAAAGTCACCTAGGCCTGACTAAGTCATTAAGCGGGTAATGCTAGGCACGGCATGCAAAAGAGCCCGCCTGCAACGAAGTGTGATCATAGAAAGGCCCCGTGTGGCCGAAAGTCTCCAGTAGTCAGTCAGAGGGTGCCGGTAAATGCGCTGTGGGGTCACGTGGGAAACTGGAGCATGTGGGAGAAGCCCGACTCTCCCCCTTTGGAAAGCAACTTCGGGGCAGCTTCCAAGCTGCCTGCACGCCACGCCCCCAGGACACTGTTCACTCCACAGATGCCTCTGAGGAGCAGTGAGCTTCTGCAAAAGAAACCGGGCGCTTGCGGTTCCTTCCTGGGAGCTCAGCCCAGAGCATACTGTAGCTAAAGTGCCAACTAAAGGTGACCTCGATCCACGAGGTAAGGTGCACATTTTCCCATTCCCAGAGGCAGGGGTGCACCAGTTTCTAGGAAGTCTCAGTCAGTGGACGGCTTTAGCTTTAGTATGCCTCAGAGTGCTCAAGCCTCTGACGGGGGCACTTCTTTCCGAGGAAGTGCACCGTGGACCCAAAGCCTTCTGAGCCCCATCAAGGGATACACGGCTCTGGGACCATGCCTCACTACGCAGGTGAAAGGGCCGGGAACTAATCTGTTCTCTAAGGCTAGCGTTCCACAGCTTTGCAACAGCCCCAGGAGCACGGTTCTTGGGCAGGCTTTCTTTCCATGCGGGTCTGCCACGTTGAGGACACCTAAGCGGCCCTGAAAGAAACCACCGGGGCTCCAATCCACTTTGGGGACTCGTGCTCGACGTCTCTCTAAGTGAGGCAGAAAGTAGACTTTAGGTCCAGCCCGAAATAAAGTAGAGATTTACCCTGAGCCTTGCTAGGCACTTGGAACATGCAAAGTCACCTAGGCCTCCTGAGGGCATTTAGAGGATTACGCCATTCAGCACATGCAGAACTCACTGCATCCCAAAGTTTCATCGCAGAAGGCCGAATTGTGCTGCAAGGGCCTCCTTTGGCTTGTCAGCGAAGAGAGGTCTATGTGCTGGGTGATCCGGTGTGTAATTGAGAAGAAGCCTGGCGAAAGGCAGGATTTCCCCCCGTTTGAAAGGTAGATAGTGGCGGCCTCAAGATGACTGAAAGTGCTCTTACCCGTCTTCTAGTCAGTGCTAGGAATGCCTCAGGGAAGAAAGTGAGTTTTCTCCTACGAATCCAGGTGGTGGCCAGTGCCTTGCTAGGAGCTCATCCCACGGCTTGCCCGAGCTAAAGTGCGAAGTAAACGTGACCCCGGGCCTCAAGGTAAGCACGAGTGTTTCCTATCAGCACACTTTGCTGTGCAGCCATCTCCATGAACCCTGACTCGATAGAGTGCTTTAACTCCTCTACGGCTCTCCGGAGGCCTCAGAGAGTCGCGTATGAATTCCCTTCTGAGGGAGAGCGTGTGTGCCGCGAGTCCCCTGTTTGTTTTCCGAGCAACACAGCGCAGAACAGGCTGTGGGGGTCAACCCTTTCTATGCAGAGGGAAGGGCAATGAACTGATCCTCGCTTGCAGAGCCTGATTTCTACCGCTGTAAAGCAGCCCCAGGACAACGTTTTTGCCAGTATTACATTCAACGTGGCTCTCCCTCGGAGGAGGCCCTCTGAACAGCCCTGAAAGAATCCCTGAGCCTTCAGAGCCCCCTGGCGACTCTTACCTGTCATCTCTCTATTGTGACGCAAGGTACACTGTAGGTCCAGCCTGACAGAAAGAGCAGAAAAACCGGTCAACTTGGGAGACATTTGGACGATCCAAAGTCACCTAGGCCTGACTAAGTCATTAAGCGGGTAATGCTAGGCACGGCATGCAAAAGAGCCCGCCTGCAACGAAGTGTGATCATAGAAAGGCCCCGTGTGGCCGAAAGTCTCCAGTAGTCAGTCAGAGGGTGCCGGTAAATGCGCTGTGGGGTCACGTGGGAAACTGGAGCATGTGGGAGAAGCCCGACTCTCCCCCTTTGGAAAGCAACTTCGGGGCAGCTTCCAAGCTGCCTGCACGCCACGCCCCCAGGACACTGTTCACTCCACAGATGCCTCTGAGGAGCAGTGAGCTTCTGCAAAAGAAACCGGGCGCTTGCGGTTCCTTCCTGGGAGCTCAGCCCAGAGCATACTGTAGCTAAAGTGCCAACTAAAGGTGACCTCGATCCACGAGGTAAGGTGCACATTTTCCCATTCCCAGAGGCAGGGGTGCACCAGTTTCTAGGAAGTCTCAGTCAGTGGACGGCTTTAGCTTTAGTATGCCTCAGAGTGCTCAAGCCTCTGACGGGGGCACTTCTTTCCGAGGAAGTGCACCGTGGACCCAAAGCCTTCTGAGCCCCATCAAGGGATACACGGCTCTGGGACCATGCCTCACTACGCAGGTGAAAGGGCCGGGAACTAATCTGTTCTCTAAGGCTAGCGTTCCACAGCTTTGCAACAGCCCCAGGAGCACGGTTCTTGGGCAGGCTTTCTTTCCATGCGGGTCTGCCACGTTGAGGACACCTAAGCGGCCCTGAAAGAAACCACCGGGGCTCCAATCCACTTTGGGGACTCGTGCTCGACGTCTCTCTAAGTGAGGCAGAAAGCAGGCTTTAGGTCCAGCCCGAAATAAAGTAGAGATTTACCCTGAGCCTTGCTAGGCACTTGGAACATGCAAAGTCACCTAGGCCTCCTGAGGGCATTTAGAGGATTACGCCATTCAGCACATGCAGAACTCACTGCATCCCAAAGTTTCATCGCAGAAGGCCGAATTGTGCTGCAAGGGCCTCCTTTGGCTTGTCAGCGAAGAGAGGTCTATGTGCTGGGTGATCCGGTGTGTAATTGAGAAGAAGCCTGGCGAAAGGCAGGATTTCCCCCCGTTTGAAAGGTAGATAGTGGCGGCCTCAAGATGACTGAAAGTGCTCTTACCCGTCTTCTAGTCAGTGCTAGGAATGCCTCAGGGAAGAAAGTGAGTTTTCTCCTACGAATCCAGGTGGTGGCCAGTGCCTTGCTAGGAGCTCATCCCACGGCTTGCCCGAGCTAAAGTGCGAAGTAAACGTGACCCCGGGCCTCAAGGTAAGCACGAGTGTTTCCTATCAGCACACTTTGCTGTGCAGCCATCTCCATGAACCCTGACTCGATAGAGTGCTTTAACTCCTCTACGGCTCTCCGGAGGCCTCAGAGAGTCGCGTATGAATTCCCTTCTGAGGGAGAGCGTGTGTGCCGCGAGTCCCCTGTTTGTTTTCCGAGCAACACAGCGCAGAACAGGCTGTGGGGGGTCAACCCTTTCTATGCAGAGGGAAGGGCAATGAACTGATCCTCGCTTGCAGAGCCTGATTTCTACCGCTGTAAAGCAGCCCCAGGACAACGTTTTTGCCAGTATTACATTCAACGTGGCTCTCCCTCGGAGGAGGCCCTCTGAACAGCCCTGAAAGAATCCCTGAGCCTTCAGAGCCCCCTGGCGACTCTTACCTGTCATCTCTCTATTGTGACGCAAGGTACACTGTAGGTCCAGCCTGACAGAAAGAGCAGAAAAACCGGTCAACTTGGGAGACATTTGGACGATCCAAAGTCACCTAGGCCTGACTAAGTCATTAAGCGGGTAATGCTAGGCACGGCATGCAAAAGAGCCCGCCTGCAACGAAGTGTGATCATAGAAAGGCCCCGTGTGGCCGAAAGTCTCCAGTAGTCAGTCAGAGGGTGCCGGTAAATGCGCTGTGGGGTCACGTGGGAAACTGGAGCATGTGGGAGAAGCCCGACTCTCCCCCTTTGGAAAGCAACTTCGGGGCAGCTTCCAAGCTGCCTGCACGCCACGCCCCCAGGACACTGTTCACTCCACAGATGCCTCTGAGGAGCAGTGAGCTTCTGCAAAAGAAACCGGGCGCTTGCGGTTCCTTCCTGGGAGCTCAGCCCAGAGCATACTGTAGCTAAAGTGCCAACTAAAGGTGACCTCGATCCACGAGGTAAGGTGCACATTTTCCCATTCCCAGAGGCAGGGGTGCACCAGTTTCTAGGAAGTCTCAGTCAGTGGACGGCTTTAGCTTTAGTATGCCTCAGAGTGCTCAAGCCTCTGACGGGGGCACTTCTTTCCGAGGAAGTGCACCGTGGACCCAAAGCCTTCTGAGCCCCATCAAGGGATACACGGCTCTGGGACCATGCCTCACTACGCAGGTGAAAGGGCCGGGAACTAATCTGTTCTCTAAGGCTAGCGTTCCACAGCTTTGCAACAGCCCCAGGAGCACGGTTCTTGGGCAGGCTTTCTTTCCATGCGGGTCTGCCACGTTGAGGACACCTAAGCGGCCCTGAAAGAAACCACCGGGGCTCCAATCCACTTTGGGGACTCGTGCTCGACGTCTCTCTAAGTGAGGCAGAAAGCAGGCTTTAGGTCCAGCCCGAAATAAAGTAGAGATTTACCCTGAGCCTTGCTAGGCACTTGGAACATGCAAAGTCACCTAGGCCTCCTGAGGGCATTTAGAGGATTACGCCATTCAGCACATGCAGAACTCACTGCATCCCAAAGTTTCATCGCAGAAGGCCGAATTGTGCTGCAAGGGCCTCCTTTGGCTTGTCAGCGAAGAGAGGTCTATGTGCTGGGTGATCCGGTGTGTAATTGAGAAGAAGCCTGGCGAAAGGCAGGATTTCCCCCCGTTTGAAAGGTAGATAGTGGCGGCCTCAAGATGACTGAAAGTGCTCTTACCCGTCTTCTAGTCAGTGCTAGGAATGCCTCAGGGAAGAAAGTGAGTTTTCTCCTACGAATCCAGGTGGTGGCCAGTGCCTTGCTAGGAGCTCATCCCACGGCTTGCCCGAGCTAAAGTGCGAAGTAAACGTGACCCCGGGCCTCAAGGTAAGCACGAGTGTTTCCTATCAGCACACTTTGCTGTGCAGCCATCTCCATGAACCCTGACTCGATAGAGTGCTTTAACTCCTCTACGGCTCTCCGGAGGCCTCAGAGAGTCGCGTATGAATTCCCTTCTGAGGGAGAGCGTGTGTGCCGCGAGTCCCCTGTTTGTTTTCCGAGCAACACAGCGCAGAACAGGCTGTGGGGGGTCAACCCTTTCTATGCAGAGGGAAGGGCAATGAACTGATCCTCGCTTGCAGAGCCTGATTTCTACCGCTGTAAAGCAGCCCCAGGACAACGTTTTTGCCAGTATTACATTCAACGTGGCTCTCCCTCGGAGGAGGCCCTCTGAACAGCCCTGAAAGAATCCCTGAGCCTTCAGAGCCCCCTGGCGACTCTTACCTGTCATCTCTCTATTGTGACGCAAGGTACACTGTAGGTCCAGCCTGACAGAAAGAGCAGAAAAACCGGTCAACTTGGGAGACATTTGGACGATCCAAAGTCACCTAGGCCTGACTAAGTCATTAAGCGGGTAATGCTAGGCACGGCATGCAAAAGAGCCCGCCTGCAACGAAGTGTGATCATAGAAAGGCCCCGTGTGGCCGAAAGTCTCCAGTAGTCAGTCAGAGGGTGCCGGTAAATGCGCTGTGGGGTCACGTGGGAAACTGGAGCATGTGGGAGAAGCCCGACTCTCCCCCTTTGGAAAGCAACTTCGGGGCAGCTTCCAAGCTGCCTGCACGCCACGCCCCCAGGACACTGTTCACTCCACAGATGCCTCTGAGGAGCAGTGAGCTTCTGCAAAAGAAACCGGGCGCTTGCGGTTCCTTCCTGGGAGCTCAGCCCAGAGCATACTGTAGCTAAAGTGCCAACTAAAGGTGACCTCGATCCACGAGGTAAGGTGCACATTTTCCCATTCCCAGAGGCAGGGGTGCACCAGTTTCTAGGAAGTCTCAGTCAGTGGACGGCTTTAGCTTTAGTATGCCTCAGAGTGCTCAAGCCTCTGACGGGGGCACTTCTTTCCGAGGAAGTGCACCGTGGACCCAAAGCCTTCTGAGCCCCATCAAGGGATACACGGCTCTGGGACCATGCCTCACTACGCAGGTGAAAGGGCCGGGAACTAATCTGTTCTCTAAGGCTAGCGTTCCACAGCTTTGCAACAGCCCCAGGAGCACGGTTCTTGGGCAGGCTTTCTTTCCATGCGGGTCTGCCACGTTGAGGACACCTAAGCGGCCCTGAAAGAAACCACCGGGGCTCCAATCCACTTTGGGGACTCGTGCTCGACGTCTCTCTAAGTGAGGCAGAAAGCAGGCTTTAGGTCCAGCCCGAAATAAAGTAGAGATTTACCCTGAGCCTTGCTAGGCACTTGGAACATGCAAAGTCACCTAGGCCTCCTGAGGGCATTTAGAGGATTACGCCATTCAGCACATGCAGAACTCACTGCATCCCAAAGTTTCATCGCAGAAGGCCGAATTGTGCTGCAAGGGCCTCCTTTGGCTTGTCAGCGAAGAGAGGTCTATGTGCTGGGTGATCCGGTGTGTAATTGAGAAGAAGCCTGGCGAAAGGCAGGATTTCCCCCCGTTTGAAAGGTAGATAGTGGCGGCCTCAAGATGACTGAAAGTGCTCTTACCCGTCTTCTAGTCAGTGCTAGGAATGCCTCAGGGAAGAAAGTGAGTTTTCTCCTACGAATCCAGGTGGTGGCCAGTGCCTTGCTAGGAGCTCATCCCACGGCTTGCCCGAGCTAAAGTGCGAAGTAAACGTGACCCCGGGCCTCAAGGTAAGCACGAGTGTTTCCTATCAGCACACTTTGCTGTGCAGCCATCTCCATGAACCCTGACTCGATAGAGTGCTTTAACTCCTCTACGGCTCTCCGGAGGCCTCAGAGAGTCGCGTATGAATTCCCTTCTGAGGGAGAGCGTGTGTGCCGCGAGTCCCCTGTTTGTTTTCCGAGCAACACAGCGCAGAACAGGCTGTGGGGGGTCAACCCTTTCTATGCAGAGGGAAGGGCAATGAACTGATCCTCGCTTGCAGAGCCTGATTTCTACCGCTGTAAAGCAGCCCCAGGACAACGTTTTTGCCAGTATTACATTCAACGTGGCTCTCCCTCGGAGGAGGCCCTCTGAACAGCCCTGAAAGAATCCCTGAGCCTTCAGAGCCCCCTGGCGACTCTTACCTGTCATCTCTCTATTGTGACGCAAGGTACACTGTAGGTCCAGCCTGACAGAAAGAGCAGAAAAACCGGTCAACTTGGGAGACATTTGGACGATCCAAAGTCACCTAGGCCTGACTAAGTCATTAAGCGGGTAATGCTAGGCACGGCATGCAAAAGAGCCCGCCTGCAACGAAGTGTGATCATAGAAAGGCCCCGTGTGGCCGAAAGTCTCCAGTAGTCAGTCAGAGGGTGCCGGTAAATGCGCTGTGGGGTCACGTGGGAAACTGGAGCATGTGGGAGAAGCCCGACTCTCCCCCTTTGGAAAGCAACTTCGGGGCAGCTTCCAAGCTGCCTGCACGCCACGCCCCCAGGACACTGTTCACTCCACAGATGCCTCTGAGGAGCAGTGAGCTTCTGCAAAAGAAACCGGGCGCTTGCGGTTCCTTCCTGGGAGCTCAGCCCAGAGCATACTGTAGCTAAAGTGCCAA
>NW_028294257.1:0-43686 GCF_964341445.2 Mesoplodon mirus | reverse complement strand
CCAGCTTACTTGTACGTTTCTAAGGGTCAGGTCCTCTCCATTGGTGCCGGCCTAAGGCTTAGTTCACCATATAGCAATGTATATATTGACCTATTTTCCCCTCGACTTTCTGTGATCCCCTACATCTCACCTTTCTTTGCAGACAAGCCATTTGAAATACCCTTAAATTATTTCACAGCCAAAAAGTCTTTGAAATAATGTGTAATTTTTAGAGAAATCTTCTTATATAATTAGGCAGAAAATCTGACCTGCCATAGTTTTCAAAACAGCATAATTTCACTCTTCTCAATGATTAATCTGTTGTATTACACAACCTTTGTGTATTTAGCTTTATCAATGACATGTCCTTTAAAAATGTTTTAGAGATCCTACCAGTCTTTGAAAACATCCTTGTTCCTTGTATCAGTTCCAGTTTTATGTATATTTTCTGCCTTGCACCCGATTATTCCTACATCTGATGGATGGCCTTGGGAATCTAATACTGGTATTGATTGTTTTGGCTGATTGTCTCCCCTTGTAGCTGCTTTCTTCATTATTGTGTAAATTTAGATCATGAGCTCATGTTTAGCTAAACAGCTGACCTTGTAAGAGGCTTAGGTGTGAACGCTCGTAAGTTTCAGCAGAAAGTCGGCAAAGATTTATTTGTGTCCCTCCAATGAGTGGCCCGCAAGGACACCGTTTTCTACAAGTGTTGGTCCAATACTCACTCTAGAGGCAGGAGACTCACACAGGGCTGCTTTGCGGCCACCAATCTGGGGCAGGGGTAGTGGGCGGCCTGTGGCCCGGGCAGGAGCCTCTCCGCGTGTGTCCCAGGGACCCATCTGCCTGCGAGCCTCGGTCACCTGGCAGGAAGCTACGATGCCCAGACCTATGGTTAGCTGTGCAGCGAGGTGTACTGCGCGGAAAGGTTCCACACACACTTCAAGTAAGAGGGCGGCCTGAGTGGAAAGGTGAGAGTTTGGGCAGCTGTGCAGACAAAGAAAGCGCCCTTTGGCCTGGGCCTAAATGCTTGTGACACTCCACTGGGCCTGCCGGGCTCTGAGGGCCCTGCCCTGGGCCCCCTGCTCCCCTGCCCTTTGTTCAGTCACAGCAGAGATGGCCACACCCACTCCCTCAGTGAGGGCAGTGGTCCAACCTCCCTCAGCCCCGCCCCCTCTCCGCAGGTTACCATGGACTACAGAGGCTGCATTCTGAGGCCAGGGCGTTCCGAGAATGCCTAGGGCAGACATGATGACCTTAAATGATTTCCTCTTGTGTCACTTTTGGTAAACTTTAGGAGCTAGGAAATGGTCCACTTGACAGAAATGTTCAAATTTACTGCCATTTCATATATTCTCTGCTCTAACATTGTCCTGACTCTTTCTGTATATTCTTTACTTATGTTTTTGTTTTCCTTAATCAAAGTGTGTCTTTTAAATCTTTTCAAAGAAGATTCTTTGGACTTACTAAATCACCTGAATTTTATACGTTTTCTGTTGTATTAAATTCTGCTCATAGGATTAGGGGTAAGATGGCGGAAGAGTAAGACGCGGAGATCACCTTCCTCCCCACGGATACACCAGAAATACAGCTACACGTGGAACAACTCCTACAGAACACCTACTGAACGCTGGCAGAAGACCCCAGACCTCCCAAAAGGCAAGAAACTCCCCACATACCTGGGTAGGGCAAAGCGGAGAGATTCCCGCACAGAGGATCGGTGCCGAGCGGCACTCACCAGCCCGAGAGGCTTGTCTGCTCGCCCGCCGGGGCACGCAGTGCTGGAAGCTGAGGCTCGGGCTTCGGTCAGAGCGCAGGGAGAGGACTGGGGCTGGTGGCGAGAATTCAGCCTGAAGGGGGCTAATGTGCCACAGCTAGCCGGGAGGGAGTTCGGGAAAACTCTAGAGCTGCCGAAGAGGCAAGAGACTTTTTCTTCCCTCTTGGTTTCCTGGTGCGCGAGGAGAGGGGATTAAGAGCGCTGCTTAAAGGGGCTCCACGGACGGGCGCGAGTCGCGACTGAAAGCGCGGAGCCCAGTGACAGGCGTGGGACGCTGGGGCTGCTGCTGCCGCCGCCAAGAAGCCTGTGTGCGAGTGCAGGTCACTGCCCACACCGCCCTTCCGGGAGCCTGTGCAGCCCGCCACTGCCGGAGTCCCGGGATCCAGGGGCGGCTTCCCTGGGAGAACGCACGGCGCGCCTCGGGCTGGTGCAACGTCACGCCGACCTCTGCCGCTGCAGGCTCGCCCCGCACTCCGTGCCCCTCCCTCCCTCCTGGCCTGAGTGAGCCAGAGTCCCCGAAGAGGCTGCTCCTTTAACCCTGTCCTATCTGAGTGAAGAACAGACGCCCTCCGGCGACCTACACGCAGGGGCGGGGCCAAATCCAAATCTGAGACCTAGGAGCTGTGAGAACAAAGAAGAGAAAGGGAAACCTCTCCCAGCAGCCTCAGAAGCAGCGGATTAAAGCTCCACAATCAACTTGATGTACCCTGCATCTGTGGAATACATGAATAGACAACACATCATCCCAAATTGAGGAGCCAGGAGTCAGTGCTGTGCCTCTGAGGTGGGAGAGCCAACTTCAGGACACTGGTCCACAAGAGACCTCCCAGCTCCACATAATATCAAACGGCGAAAATCTTCCAGAGATCTCCATCTCAACACCAGCACCCAGCTTCACTCAACGACCAGCAGGCTACAGTGCTGGACACCCTAAGCCAAACAACTAGCAAGACAGGAACACAACGCCACCCATTAGCAGAGAGGTGGCCTAAAATCATAAAAAGTCCACAGACACCCCAAAACACACCACCAGACGTGGACCTGCCCACCAGAAAGACAAGATCCAGCCTCATCCACCAGAACACAGGCACTAGTCCCCTCCACCAGGAAGCCTACACAACCCACTAAACCAACCTTAGCCACTGGGGACAGACACCAAAAACAACAGGAACTACGAACCTGCAGCCTGCAAAAAGGAGACCCCAAACACAGTAACATAAGCAAAATGAGAAGACAGAAAAACACACAGCAGGAGAAGGAGCAAGATAAAAACCCACCAGACCTAACAAATGAAGAGGTAATAGGCACTCTACCTGAAAAAGAATTCAGAATAATGATGGTAAAGATGATCCAAGATTCTATTTCCCAGATACAAAATCTTGGAAATAGAATAGACAAAATGCAAGAAACAGTTAACAAGGACCTAGAAGAACTAAAGATGAATCAAGCATCGATTAAAAACACAATACATGAAATAAAAAGTACTCTAGATGGGATCAATAGCCGAATAACTGAGGCAGAAGAACGGATAAGTGAGGTGGAAGATAAAATAGTGGAAATAACTGCTGCAGAGCAAAATAAAGAAAAAAGAATGAAAAGAACAGAGGACAGTCTCAGAGACCTCTGGGACAACATTAAACGCACCAACATTCGAATTATAGGGGTTCCAGAAGAAGAAGAGAAAAAGAAAGGGACTGAGAAAATATTTGAAGAGATTATAGTTGAAAACTTCCCTAATATGGGAAAGGAAATAGTTAATCAAGTCCAGGAGGCACAGAGAGTCCCATACAGAATAAATCCAAGGAGAAATACGCCAAGACACATATTAATCAAACTGTCAAAAATTAAACACAAAGAAATCATATTAAAAGCAGCAAGGCAAAAACAACAAATAACACACAAGGGAATCCCCATCAGGATAACAGCTGATCTCTCAGCAGAAACTCTACAAGCCAGAAGGGAGTGGCAGGACATACTTAAAGTGATGAAGGAGAAAAACCTGCAACCAAGATTACTCTACCCAGCAAGGATCTCATTCAGATTTGATGGAGAAATTAAAACGTTTACAGACAAGCAAAAGCTGAGAGAGTTCAGCACCACCAAACCAGCTTTACAACAAATGCTAAAGGAACTTCTCTAGGCAAGAAACACAACAGAAGGAAAAGACCTACAATAACGAACCCAAAACAATTAAGGAAATGGGAATAGGAACATACATATCGATAATTACCTTAAATGTAAATGTACTAAATGCTCCCACCAAAAGACACAGAGTGGCTGAATGGATACAAAAACAAGACCCATCTATATGCTGTCTACAAGAGACCCACTTCAGACCTAGAGACACATACAGACTGAAAGTAAGGGGATGGAAAAAGATATTCCATGCAAATGGAAACCAAAAGAAAGCTGGAGTAGCAATTCTCATATCAGACAAAATAGACTTTAAAATAAGGACTACTAGAAGAGACAAAGAAGGACACTACATAATGATCAAGGGATCGATCCAAGAAGAAGATATAACAATTGTAAATATTTATGCACCCAACATAGGAGCACCTCAATACATAAGGCAAATACTAACAGCCATAAAAGGAGAAATCGACAGTAACACACTCATAGTAGGGGACTTTAACACCCCACTTTCACCAATGGACAGATCATCCAAAATGAAAATAAATAAGGAAACACAAGCTTTAAATGATACATTAAACAAGATGGACTTAATTGATATTTATAGGACATTCCATCCAAAAACAACAGAATACACATTTTTCTCAAGTGCTCATGGAACATTCTCCAGGATAGATCATATCTTGGGTCACAAATCAAGCCTTGGTAAATTTAAGAAAATTGAAATTGTATCAAGTATCTTTTCCGACCACAATGCTATGAGACTAGATATCAATTACAGGAAAAGAGCTGTAAAAAATACAAACACATGGAGGCTAAACAATACACTACTTAATAACGAAGTGATCACTGAAGAAATCAAAGAGGAAATTAAAAAATACCTAGAAACAAATGACAATGGAGACACGACGACCCAAAACCTATGGGATGCAGCAAAAGCAGTTCTAAGAGGGAAGTTTATAGCAATACAATCCCACCTTAAGAAACAGGAAACATCTCGAATAAACAACCTAACCTTGCACCTAAAGCAATTAGAGAAAGAAGAACAAAAACATCCCAAAGTTAGCAGAAGGAAATAAATCATAAAAATCAGATCAGAAATAAATGAAAAAGAAATGAAGGAAACGATAGCAAAGATCAATAAAACTAAAAGCTGGTTCTTTGAGAAGATAAACAAAATTGATAAACCATTAGCCAGACTCATCAAGAAAAAAAGGGAGAAGACTCAAATCAATAGAATTAGAAATGAAAAAGGAGAAGTAACAACTGACACTACAGAAATAAAAAAGATCATGAGAGATTACTATAAGCAACTCTATGCCAATAAAATGGACAACCTGGAAAAAATGGACAAATTCTTAGAAATGCACAACCTGCCGAGACTGAATCAGGAAGAAATAGAAAATATGAACAGACCAATCACAAGCACTGAAATTGAAACTGTGATAAAAAATCTTCCAACAAACAAAAGCCCAGGACCAGATGGCTTCACAGGCGAATTCTATCAAGCATTTAGAGAAGAGCTAACACCTGTCCTTCTGAAACTCTTCCAAAATATAGCAGAGGGAGGAACACTCCCAAACTCATTCTATGAGGCCACCATCACCTTGATACCAAAACCAGACAAGGATGTCACAAAGAAAGAAAACTACAGGCCAATATCACTGATGAACATAGATGCAAAAATCCTCAACAAAATCCTAGCAAACAGAATCCAACAGCACATTAAAAGGATCATACACCATGATCAAGTGGGGTTTATTCCAGGAATGCAAGGATTCTTCAATATACGCAAATCAATCAATGTGATACACCATATTAACAAACTGAAGGAGAAAAACCATATGATCATCTCAATAGATGCAGAGAAAGCTTTCGACAAAATTCAACACCCATTTATGATAAAAACCCTGCAGAAAGTAGGCATAGAGGGAACTTTCCTCAACATAATAAAGGCCATATATGACAAACCCACAGCCAGCATCGTCCTCAATGGTGAAAAACTGAAACCATTTCCACTAAGATCAGGAACTAGACAAGGTTGCCCACTTTCACCACTCTTATTCAACCTAGTTTTGGAAGTTTTAGCCACAGCAATCAGAGAAGAAAAGGAAATAAAAGGAATCCAAATTGGAAAAGAAGAAGTAAAGCTGTCACTGTTTGCAGATGACATGATACTATACATAGAGAATCCTAAAGATGCTACCAGAAAACTACTAGAGCTAATCAATGAATTTGGTAAAGTTGCAGGATACAAAATTAATGCACAGAAATCTCTGGCATTCCTATATACTGATGATGAAAAATCTGAAAGAGAAATCAAGGAAACACTCCCATTTACCATTGCAACAAAAAGAATAAAATATCTAGGAATAAACCTACCTAAGGAGACAAAAGACCTGTATGCAGAAAATTATAAGACACTGATGAAAGAAATTAAAGATGATACAAATAGATGGAGAGATGTACCATGTTCTTGGATTGGAAGAATCAACATTGTGAAAATGACTCTACTACCCAAAGCAATCTACAGGTTCAATGCAATCCCTATCAAACTACCACTGGCATTTTTCACAGAACTAGAACAAAAAATTTCACAATTTGTATGGAAACACAAAAGACCCCGAATAGCCAAAGCAATCTTGAGAACGAAAAATGGAGCTGGAGGAATCAGGCTCCCTGACTTCAGACTATACTACAAAGCTACAGTAATCAAGACAGTATGGTACTGGCACAAAAACAGAAAGATAGATCAATGGAACAGGATAGAAAGCCCAGAGTTAAACCCACGGACATATGGTCACCTTATCTTTGATAAAGGAGGCAGGAATGTACAGTGGAGAAAGGACAGTCTCTTCAATAAGTGGTGCTGGGAAAACTGGATAGGGACATGTAAAACTATGAGATTAGATCATTCCCTAACACCATACACAAAAATAAGCTCAAAATGGATTAAAGACCTAAATGTAAGGCCAGACACTATCAAACTCTTAGAGGAAAACATAGGCAGAACACTCTATGACATAAATCACAGCAAGATCCTTTTGGACCCACCTCCTAGAGAAATGGAAATAAAGACAAAAATAAACACATGGGACCTAATGAAACTTAAAAGCTTTTGCACAGCAAAGGAAACCATAAACAAGACCAAAAGACAACCCTCAGAATGGGAGAAAATATTTGCAAATGAAGCAACTGACAAAGGATTAATCTCCAAAATTTATAAGCAGCTCATGCAGCTCAATAACAAAAAAACAAACAACCCAATCCAAAAATGGGCAGAAGACCTAAATAGACATTTCTCCACAGAAGATATACAGACTGCCAGCAAACACATGAAAGGATGCTCAACATCTTTACTCATTAGAGAAATGCAAATCAAAACTACAATGAGATATCATCTCACACCAGTCAGAATGGCCATCATCAAAAAATCTAGAAACAATAAATGCTGGAGAGGGTGTGGAAAAAAGGGAACACTCTTGCACTGCTGGTGGGAATGTGAATTGGTACAGCCGCTATGGAGAACGGTATGGAGGTTCCTTAAAAAACTACAAATAGAACTACCATATGACCCAGCAATCCCACTACTGGGCATATACCCTGAGAAAACCATAATTCAAAAAGAGACATGTACCAAAATGTTCATAGCAGCCCTATTTACAATAGCCCGGAGATGGAAACAACCTAAGTGTCCATCATTGGATGAATGGATAAAGAAGATGTGGCACATATATACAATGGAATATTACTCAGCCATAAAAAGAAATGAAATTGAGCTATTTGTAATGAGGTGGATAGACCTAGAGTCTGTCATACAGAGTGAAGTAAGTCAGAAAGAGAAAGACAAATACTGTATGCTAACACATATATATGGAATTTAAGAAAACAAAATGTCATGAAGAACATAGGGGTAAGACAGGAATAAAGACACAGACCTACTAGAGAATGGACTTGAGGATATGGGGAGGGGGAAGGGTAAGCTGTGACAAAGTGAAAGAGCGGCATGGACATATATACACTACCAAACGTGAGGTAAATACCTAGTGGGAAGCAGCCGCATAGCACAGGGAGATCAGATTGGTACTTTGTGACCGCCTGGAGGGGTGGGATAGGGAGGGTGGGAGGGAGACGCAAAAGGGAGGGGATATGGAAACATATGTATATGTATAACGGATTAAATTTGTTATAAAGCAAAAAAATAAAATAAAATTAAATTAAAAAAAAAATTCTGCTCATATCTTTATTTAACTTTTTTCTATGTTCTCAGGGTTTATTGTTTTCATCTTCTGATGTCAATTAAAACACTTGGTTATTCATTTTAATAAATCTTTTTACTTATAAAGATTTGAACTTTTGAAGATTCCAGCTTACTTGTACGTTTCTAAGGGTCAGGTCCTCTCCATTGTTGCCGGCCTAAGGCTTAGTTCACCATATAGCAAAGTATATATTGACCTATTTTCCCCTAGACTTTCTGTGATCCCCTACATCTCACCTTTCTTTGCAGACAAGCCATTTGAAATACCCTTAAATTATTTCACAGCCAAAAAGTCTTTGAAATAATGTGTATTTTTTAGAGAAATCTTCTTATATAATTAGGCAGAAAATCTGACCTGCCATAGTTTTCAAAACAGCATAATTTCACTCTTCTCAATGATTAATCTGTTGTATTACACAACCTTTGTGTATTTAGCTTTATCAATGACATGTCCTTTAAAAATGTTTTAGAGATCCTACCAGTCTTTGAAAACATCCTTGTGCCTTGTATCAGTTCCACTTTTATGTATATTTTCTGCCTTGAAACCGATTATTCCTACATCTGATGGATGGCCTTGGGAATCTAATACTGGTATTGATTGTTTTGGCTGATTGTCTCCCTTGTAGCTGCTTTCTTCATTATTGTGTAAATTTAGATCATGAGCTCATGTTTAGCTAAACAGCTGACCTTGTAAGAGGCTTAGGTGTGAAGGCTCGTAAGTTTCAGCAGAAAGTCGGCAAAGATTTATTTGTGTCCCTCCAATGAGTGGCCCGCAAGGACCCCGTTTTCTACGAGTGTTGGTCCAATACTCCCTCTAGAGGCAGGAGACTCAGACAGGGCAGCTTTGCTGCCCCCGATCTGAGGCAGGGGCAGTGGGCGGCCTGTAGCCCGGGCAGGAGCCTCTCCGCGTGTGTCCCAGGGACCCATCTGCCTGCGAGCCTCGGTCACCTGGCAGGAAGCTACGATGCCCAGACTTATGCTTAGCTGTGCAGCGAGGTGTACTGCGCGGACAGGTTCCACACACACTTCAAGTAAGAGGGCTGCCTGAGTGGAAAGGTGAGAGTTTGGGCAGCTGTGCAGACAAAGAAAGCGCCCTTTGGCCTGGGCCTAAATTCTTGTGACACTCCACTGGGCCTGCCGGGCTCTGAGGGCCCTGCCCTGGGCCCCCTGCTCCCCTGCCCTTTGTTCAGTCACAGCAGAGATGGCCACACCCACTCCCTCAGTGAGGGCAGTGTTCCAACCTCCCTCAGCCCCGCCCCCTCTCCGCAGGTTACCATGGACTACAGAGCTGCATTCTGAGGCCAGGGCGTTCCGAGAATGCCAAGGGCAGACATGAAGACCTTTAATGATTTCCTCTTGTGTCAGTTTTGGTAAACTTTAGGAGCTAGGAAATGGTCCACTTGACAGAAATGTTCAAACTTACTGGCATTTCATATATTCTCTGCTCTAACATTGTCCTGACTCTTTCTGTATATTCTTTACTTATGTTTTTGTTTTCCTTAATCAAAGTGTGTCTTTTAAATCTTTTCAAAGAAGATTCTTTGGACTTACTAAATCACCTGAATTTTATACGTTTTCTGTTGTATTAAGTTCTGCTCATATCTTTATTTAACTTTTTTCTATGTTCTCAGGGTTTATTGTTTTCATCTTCTGATGTCAATTAAAACACTTGGTTATTCATTTTAATAAATCTTTTTACTTATAAAGATTTGAACTTTTGAAGATTCCAGCTTACTTGTACGTTTCTAAGGGTCAGGTCCTCTCCATTGTTGCCGGCCTAAGGCTTAGTTCACCATATAGCAATGTATATATTGACCTATTTTCCCCTAGACTTTCTGTGATCCCCTACATCTCACCTTTCTTTGCAGACAAGCCATTTGAAATACCCTTAAATTATTTCACAGCCAAAAAGTCTTTGAAATAATGTTTATTTTTTAGAGAAATCTTCTTATATAATTAGGCAGAAAATCTGACCTGCCATAGTTTTCAAAACAGCATAATTTCACTCTTCTCAATGATTAATCTGTTGTATTACACAACCTTTGTGTTTTTAGCTTTATCAATGACATGTCCTTTAAAAATGTTTTAGAGATCCTACCAGTCTTTGAAAACATCCTTGTTCCTTGTATCAGTTCCAGTTTTATGTATATTTTCTGCCTTGCACCCGATTATTCCTACATCTGATGGATGGCCTTGGGAATCTAATACTGGTATTGATTGTTTTGGCTGATTGTCTCCCCTTGTAGCTGCTTTCTTCATTATTGTGTAAATTTAGATCATGAGCTCATGTTTAGCTAAACAGCTGACCTTGTAAGAGGCTTAGGTGTGAACGCTCGTAAGTTTCAGCAGAAAGTCGGCAAAGATTTATTTGTGTCCCTCCAATGAGTGGCCCGCAAGGACACCGTTTTCTACAAGTGTTGTTCCAATACTCCCTCTAGAGGCAGGAGACTCACACAGGGCTGCTTTGCGGCCCCCAATCTGGGGCAGGGGCAGTGGGCGGCCTGTGGCCCGGGCAGGAGCCTCTCTGCGTGTGTCCCAGGGACCCATCTGCCTGCGAGCCTCGGTCACCTGGCAGGAAGCTACGATGCCCAGACCTATGGTTAGCTGTGCAGCGAGGTGTACTGCGCGGACAGGTTCCACACACACTTCAAGTAAGAGGGCGGCCTGAGTGGAAAGGTGAGAGTTTGGGCAGCTGTGCAGACAAAGAAAGCGCCCTTTGGCCTGGGCCTAAATGCTTGTGACACTCCACTGGGCCTGCCGGGCTCTGAGGGCCCTGCCCTGGGCCCCCTGCTCCCCTGCCCTTTGTTCAGTCACAGCAGAGATGTCCACACCCACTCACTCAGTGAGGGCAGTGTTCCAACCTCCCTCAGCCCCGCCCCCTCTCCGCAGGTTACCATGGACTACAGAGGCTGCATTCTGAGGCCAGGGCATTCCGAGAATTCCAAGGGCAGACATGAAGACCTTAAATGATTTCCTCTTGTGTCAGTTTTGGTAAACTTTAGGAGCTAGGAAATGGTCCACTTGACAGAAATGTTCAAACTTACTGGCATTTCATATATTCTCTGCTCTAACATTGTCCTGACTCTTTCTGTATATTCTTTACTTATGTTTTTGTTTTCCTTAATCAAAGTGTGTCTTTTAAATCTTTTCAAAGAAGATTCTTTGGACTTACTAAATCACCTGAATTTTATACGTTTTCTGTTGCATTACGTTCTGCTCATATCTTTATTTAACTTTTTTCTATGTTCTCAGGGTTTATTGTTTTCATCTTCTGATGTCAATTAAAACACTTGTTTATTCATTTTAATAAATCATTTTACTTATAAAGATTTGAACTTTTGAAGATTCCAGCTTACTTGTACGTTTCTAAGGGTCAGGTCCTCTCCATTGTTGCCGGCCTAAGGCTTAGTTCACCATATAACAATGTATATATTGAACTATTTTCCCCTCGACTTTCTGTGATCCCCTACATCTCACCTTTCTTTGCAGACAAGACATTTGAAAAACCCTTAACTTATTTCACAGCCAATAAGTCTTTGAAATAATGTGTATTTTTGAGAGAAATCTTCTTATATAATTAGGCAGAAAATCTGACCTGCCATAGTTTTCAAAACAGCATAATTTCACTCTTCTCAATGATTAATCTGTTGTATTACACAACCTTTGTGTTTTTAGCTTTATCAATGACATCTCCTTTAAAAATGTTTTAGAGATCCTACCAGTCTTTGAAAACATCCTTGTTCCTTGTTTCAGTTCCAGTTTTATGTATATTTTCTGCCTTGCACCCGATTATTCCTACATCTGAATTGATGGCCTTGGGAATCTAATTGTGGTATTGATTGTTTTGGCTGATTGTCTCCCCTTGTAGCTGCTTTCTTCATTATTGTGTAAATTTAGATCATGAGCTCATGTTTAGCTAAACAGCTGACCTTGTAAGAGGCTTAGGTGTGAACGCTCGTAAATTTCAGCAGAAAGTCGACAAAGATTTAATTGTGTCCCTCCAATGCGTGGGCCGCAAGGACCCCGTTTTCTACAAGTGTTGGTCCAATACTCCCTCTAGAGGCAGGGGACTCAGACAGGGCTGCTTTGCGGCCCCCGATCTGTGGCAGGGGCAGTGGGCGGGCTCTGGCCCGGGCAGGAGCCTCTCCGCTTGTGTCCCAGGGATCCATCTGCCTGCGAGCCTCGGTCACCTGGCAGGAAGCTACGATGCCCAGACCTATGCTTAGCTGTGCAGCGAGGTGTACTGCCCGGACAGGTTCCACACACACTTCAAGTAAGAGGGCGGCCTGAGTGGAAAGGTGAGAGTTTGGGCAGCTGTGCAGACAAAGAAAGCGCCCTTTGGCCTGGGCCTAAATGCTTGTGACACTCCACTGGGCCTGCCGGGCTCTGAGGGCCCTGCCCTGGGCCCCCTGCTCCCCTGCCCTTTGTTCAGTCACAGCAGAGATGGCCACACCCACTACCTCAGTGAGGGCAGGGTTCCAACCTCCCTCAGCCCCGCCCCCTCTCCGCAGGTTACCATGGACTACAGAGGCTGCATTCTGAGGCCAGGGCATTCCGAGAATGCCAAGGGAAGACATGAAAACCTTTAATGATTTCCTCTTGTGTCACTTTTGGTAAACTTTAGGAGCTAGGAAATGGTCCACTTGACAGAAATGTTCAAACTTACTGGCATTTCATATATTCTCTGCTCTAACATTGTCCTGACTCTTTCTGTATATTCTTTACTTATGTTTTTGTTTTCCTTAATCAAAGTGTGTCTTTTAAATCTTTTCAAAGAAGATTCTTTGGACTTACTAAATCACCTGAATTTTATACGTTTTCTGTTGTATTAAGTTCTGCTCATATCTTTATTTAACTTTTTTCTATGTTCTCAGGGTTTATTGTTTTCATCTTCTGATGTCAATTAAAACACTTGGTTATTCATTTTAATAAATCTTTTTACTTATAAAGATTTGAACTTTTGAAGATTCCAGCTTACTTGTACGTTTCTAAGGGTCAGGTCCTCTCCATTTTTGCTGGCCTAAGGCTTAGTTCAACATATAACAATGTATATATTGACCTATTTTCCCCTCGACTTTCTGTGATCCCCTACATCTCACCTTTATTTGCAGACAAGCCATTTGAAAAACCCTTAACTTATTTCACAGCCAATAAGTCTTTGAAATAATGTGTATTTTTTAGAGAAATCTTCTTATATAATTAGGCAGAAAATCTGACCTGCCATAGTTTTCAAAACAGCATAATTTCACTCTTCTCAATGATTAAACTGTTGTATTACACAACCTTTGTGTATTTAGCTTTATCAATGACATGTCCTTTAAAAATGTTTTAGAGATCCTACCAGTCTTTGAAAACATCCTCGTGCCTTGTTTCAGTTCCAGTTTTATGTATATTTTCTGCCTTGCACCCGGTTATTCCTACATCTGATGGATGGCCTTGGGAATCTAATTCTGGTATTGATTGTTTTGGCTGATTGTCTCCCCTTGTAGCTGCTTTCTTCATTATTGTGTAAATTTAGATCATGAGCTCATGTTTAGCTAAATAGCTGACCTTGTAAGAGGCTTAGTTGTGAATGCTCGTAAGTTTCAGCAGAAAGTCGGCAAAGATTTATTTGTGTCCCTCCAATGAGTGGCCCGCAAGTACCCCGTTTTCTACAACTGTTGGTCCAATACTCCCTCTAGAGGCAGGGGATTCAGACAGGGCTGCTTTGCGGCCCCCGATCTGGGGCAGGGGCAGTGGGCGGCCTGTGGCCCAGGCAGGAGCCTCTCCGCGTGTCTCCCAGGGACCCATCTGCCTGTGAGCCTCAGTCACCTGGCAGGAGGCCACAATGCCCTGACCTATGGTTAGCTGTGCAGCGAGGTGTACTGCGCAGACAGGTTCCACACACACTTCAAGTAAGAGGGCGGCCTGAGTGGAAAGGTGAGAGTTTGGGCAGCTGTGCAGACAAAGAAAGCGCCCTTTGGCCTGGGCCTAAATGCTTGTGACACTCCACTGGGCCTGCCGGGCTCTGAGGGCCCTGCCCTGGGCCCCCTGCTCCCCTGCCCTTTGTTCAGTCACAGCAGAGATGGCCACACCCACTCCCTCAGTGAGGGCAGTGTTCCAACCTCCCTCAGCCCCGCCCCCTCTCCGCAGGTTACCATGGACTACAGAGGCTGCATTCTGAGGCCACGGCGTTCCGAGAATGCCAAGGGCAGACATGATGACCTTAAATGATTTCCTCTTGTGTCAGTTTTGGTAAACTTTAGGAGCTAGGAAGTGGTCCACTTGACAGAAATGTTCAAATTTACTGGCATTTCATATATTCTCTGCTCTAACATTGTCCTGACTCTTTCTGTATATTCTTTACTTATGTTTTTGTTTTCCTTAATCAAAGTGTGTCTTTTAAATCTTTTCAAAGAAGATTCTTTGGACTTACTAAATCACCTGAATTTTATCCGTTTTCTGTTGTATTAAGTTCTGCTCATATCTTTATTTAACTTTTTTCTATGTTCTCAGGGTTTATTGTTTTCATCTTCTGATGTCAATTAAAACACTTGGTTATTCATTTTAATAAATCTTTTTACTTATAAAGATTTGAACTTTTGAAGATTCCAGCTTACTTGTACGTTTCTAAGGGTCAGGTACTCTCCACTGTTGCCGGCCTAAGGCTTAGTTCACCATATAGCAATGTATATATTGACCTATTTTCCCCTCGACTTTCTGTGATCCACTACATCTCACCTTTCTTTGCAGACAAGCCATTTGAAATACACTTAACTTATTTCACAGCCAATAAGGCTTTGAAATAATGTGTATTTTTTAGAGAAATCTTCTTATATAATTAGGCAGAAAATCTGACCTGCCATAGTTTTCAAAACAGCATAATTTCACTCTTCTCAATGATTAAACTGTTGTATTACACAACCTTTGTGTATTTAGCTTTATCAATGACATGTCCTTTAAAAATGTTTTAGAGATCCTACCAGTCTTTGAAAACATCCTCGTGCCTTGTTTCAGTTCCAGTTTTATGTATATTTTCTGCCTTGCACCCGATTATTCCTACATCTGATGGATGGCCTTGGGAATCTAATACTGGTATTGATTGTTTTGGCTGATTGTCTCCCCTTGTAGCTGCTTTCTTCATTATTGTGTAAATTTAGATCATGAGCTCATGTTTAGCTAAACAGCTGACCTTGTAAGAGGCTTAGTTGTGAATGCTCGTAAGTTTCAGCAGAAAGTCGGCAAAGATTTATTTGTGTCCCTCCAATGAGTGGCCCACAAGAACCCCGTTTTCTACAAGTGTTGGTCCAATACTCCCTCTAGAGGCAGGGGACTCAGACAGGGCTGCTTTGCAGCCCCCGATCTGGGGCAGGGGCAGTGGGCGGCCTGTGGCCCGGGCAGGAGCCTCTCCGCGTGTGTCCCAGGGACCCATCTGCCTGCGAGCCTCGGTCACCTGGAAGGAAGCTACGATGCCCAGACCTATGCTTAGCTGTGCAGCGAGGTGTACTGCGTGGACAGGTTCCACACACACTTCAAGTAAGAGGGCGGCCTGAGTGGAAAGGTGAGGGTTTGGGCAGCTGTGCAGACAAAGAAAGTGCCCTTTGGCCTGGGCCTAAATGCTTGTGACACTCCACTGGGCCTGCCGGGCTCTGAGGGCCCTGCCCTGGGCCCCCTGCTCCCCTGCCCTTTGTTCAGTCACAGCAGAGATGGCCACACCCACTCCCTCAGTGAGGGCAGTGTTCCAACCTCCCTCAGCCCCGCCCCCTCTCCGCAGGTTACCATGGACTACAGAGGCTGCATTCTGAGGCCAGGGCGTTCCGAGAATGCCAAGGGCAGACATGATGACCTTAAATGATTTCCTCTTGTGTCAGTTTTGGTAAACTTTAGGAGCTAGGAAATGGTCCACTTTCCAGAAATGTTCAAATTTACTGGCATTTCATATATTCTCTGCTCTAACATTGTCCTGACTCTTTCTGTATATTCTTTACTTATGTTTTTGTTTTCCTTAATCAAAGTGTGTCTTTTAAATCTTTTCAAAGAAGATTCTTTGGACTTACTAAATCACCTGGATTTTATACGTTTTCTGTTGTATTAAATTCTGCTCATATCTTTATTTAACTTTTTTCTATGTTCTCAGGGTTTATTGTTTTCATCTTCTGATGTCAATTAAAACACTTGGTTATTCATTTTAATAAATCTTTTTACTTATAAAGATTTGAACTTTTGAAGATTCCAGCTTACTTGTATGTTTCTAAGGGTCAGGTCCTCTCCATTGTTGCCGGCCTAATGCTTAGTTCACCATATAGCAATGTATATATTGACCTATTTTCCCCTAGACTTTCTGTGATCCCCTACATCTCACCTTTCTTTGCAGACAAGCCATTTGAAATACACTTAACTTATTTCACAGCCAATAAGGCTTTGAAATAATGTGTATTTTTTAGAGACATCTTCTTATAGAATTAGGCAGAAAATCTGACCTGCCATAGTTTTCAAAACAGCATAATTTCACACTTCTCAATGATTAAACTGTTGTATTACACAACCTTTGTGTATTTAGCTTTATCAATGACATGTCCTTTAAAAATGTTTTAGAGATCCTACCAGTCTTTGAAAACATCCTCGTGCCTTGTTTCAGTTCCAGTTTTATGTATATTTTCTGCCTTGCACCCGATTATTCCTACATCTGATGGATGGCCTTGGGAATCTAATACTGGTATTGATTGTTTTGGCTGATTGTCTACCCTTGTAGCTGCTTTCTTCATTATTGTGTAAATTTAGATCATGAGCTCATGTTTAGCTAAACAGCTGACCTTGTACGAGGCTTAGTTGGGAATGCTCGTAAGTTTCAGCAGAAAGTCGGCAAAGATTTATTTGTGTCCCTCCAATGAGTGGCCCGCAAGGACCCCGTTTTCTACAAGTGTTGGTCCAATAATCCCTCTAGAGGCAGGGGACTCAGACAGGGCTGCTTTGCAGCCCCCGATCTGGGGCAGGGGCAGTGGGCGGCCTGTGGCCCGGGCAGGAGCCTCTCCGCGTGTGTCCCAGGGACCCATCTGCCTGCGAGCCTCGGTCACCTGGAAGGAAGCTACGATGCCCAGACCTATGCTTAGCTGTGCAGCGAGGTGTACTGCGTGGACAGGTTCCACACACACTTCAAGTAAGAGGGCGGCCTGAGTGGAAAGGTGAGGGTTTGGGCAGCTGTGCAGACAAAGAAAGTGCCCTTTGGCCTGGGCCTAAATGCTTGTGACACTCCACTGGGCCTGCCGGGTTCTGAGGGCCCTGCCCTGGGCCCCCTGCTCCCCTGCCCTTTGTTCAGTCACAGCAGAGATGGCCACACCCACTCCCTCAGTGAGGGCAGTGTTCCAACCTCCCTCAGCCCCGCCCCCTCTCCGCAGGTTACCATGGACTACAGAGGCTGCATTCTGAGGCCAGGGCGTTCCGAGAATGCCAAGGGCAGACATGATGACCTTAAATGATTTCCTCTTGTGTCAGTTTTGGTAAACTTTAGGAGCTAGGAAATGGTCCACTTGACAGAAATGTTCAAATTTACTGGCATTTCATATATTCTCTGCTCTAACATTGTCCTGACTCTTTCTGTATATTCTTTACTTATGTTTTGGTTTTCCTTAATCAAAGTGTGTCTTTTAAATCTTTTCAAAGAAGATTCTTTGGACTTACTAAATCACCTGAATTTTATCCGTTTTCTGTTGTATTAAGTTCTGCTCATATCTTTATTTAACTTTTTTCTATGTTCTCAGGGTTTATTGTTTTCATCTTCTGATGTCAATTAAAACACTTGGTTATTCATTTTAATAAATCTTTTTACTTATAAAGATTTGAACTTTTGAAGATTCCAGCTTACATGTACGTTTCTAAGGTTCAGGTCCTCTCCACTGTTGCCGGCCTAAGGCTTAGTTCACCATATAAAAATGTATATATTGACCTATTTTCCCCTGGACTTTCTGTGATCCACTACATCTCACCTTTCTTTGCAGACAAGCCATTTGAAATACACTTAACTTATTTCACAGCCAATAAGGCTTTGAAATAATGTGTATTTTTTAGAGAAATCTTCTTATATAATTAGGCAGAAAATCTGACCTGCCATAGTTTTCAAAACAGCATAATTTCACTCTTCTCAATGATTAATCTGTTGTATTACACAACCTTTGTGTATTTAGCTTTATCAATGACATGTCCTTTAAAAATGTTTTAGAGATCCTACCAGTCTTTGAAAACATCCTTGTGCCTTGTTTCATTTCCAGTTTGATGTATATTTTCTGCCTTGCACCCGATTATTCCTACATCTGATGGATGGCCTTGGGAATCTAATACTGGTATTGATTGTTTTGGCTGATTGTCTCCCCTTGTAGCTGCTTTCTTCATTATTGTGTAAATTTAGATCATGAGCTCATGTTTAGCTAAACAGCTGACCTTGTAAGAGGCTTAGTTGTGAACGCTCGTAAGTTTCAGCAGAAAGTCGGCAAAGATTTCTTTGTGTCCCTCCAATGAGTGGCCCGCAAGGACCCCGTTTTCTACAAGTGTTGGTCCAATACTCCCTCTAGAGGCAGGGGACTCAGACAGGGCTGCTTTGCGGCCCCCGATCTGGGGCAGGGGAAGTGTGCGGCCTGTGGCCCGGGCAGGAGCCTCTCCGCGTGTGTCCCAGGGACCCATCTGCCTGCGAGCCACGGTCACCTGGCAGGAAGCTATGATGCCCAGACCTATGCTTAGCTGTGCAGCGAGGTGTACTGCGCAGACAGGTTCCACACACACTTCAAGTAAGAGGGCGGCCTGAGTGGAAAGGTGAGAGTTTGGGCAGCTGTGCAGACAAAGAAAGCGCCCTTTGGCCTGGGCCTAAATGCTTGTGACACTCCACTGGGCCTGCCGAGCTCTGAGGGCCCTGCCCTGGGCCCCCTGCTCCCCTGCCCTTTGTTCAGTCACAGCAGAGATGGCCACACCCACTCCCTCAGTGAGGGCAGTGTTCGAACCTCCCTCAGCCCCGCCCCCTCTCCGCAGGTTACCATGGACGACAGAGGCTGCATTCTGAGGCCAGGGCGTTCCGAGAATGCCAAGGGCAGACATGATGACCTTAAATGATTTCCTCTTGTGTCAGTTTTGGTAAAATTTAGGAGCTAGGAAATGGTCCACTTTCCAGAAATGTTCAAATTTACTGGCATTTCATATATTCTCTGCTCTAACATTGTCCTGACTCTTTCTGTATATTCTTTACTTACGTTTTTGTTTTCCTTAATCAAAGTGTGTCTTTTAAATCTTTTCAAAGAAGATTCTTTGGACTTACTAAATCATCTGAATTTTATACGTTTTCTGTTGTATTAACTTCTGCTCATATCTTTATTTAACTTTATTCTATGTTCTCAGGTTTTATTGTTTTCATCTTCTGATGTCAATTAAAACACTTGGTTATTCATTTTAATAAATCTTTTTACTTATAAAGATTTGAACTTTTGAAGATTCCAGCTTACTTGTACGTTTCTAAGGTTCAGGTCCTCTCCACTGTTGCCGGCCTAAGGCTTAGTTCAGCATATAGCAATGTATATACTGACCTATTTTCCCCTCGACTTTCTGTGATCCACTACATCTCACCTTTCTTTGCAGACAAGCCATTTGAAATACCCTTAACTTATTTCACAGCCAATAAGGCTTTGAAATAATGTTTATTTTTTAGAGAAATCTTCTTATATAATTAGGCAGAAAATCTGACCTGCCATAGTTTTCAAAACAGCATAATTTCACTCTTCTCAATGATTAATCTGTTGTATTACACAACCTTTGTGTATTTACCTTTATCAATGACATGTCCTTTAAAAATGTTTTAGAGATCCTACCAGTCTTTGAATACATCCTCGTGCCTTGTTTCAGTTCCAGTTTTTTGTATATTTTCCGCCTTGCACCCGATTATTCCTACATCTGATGGATGGCCTTGGGAATCTAATTCTGGTATTGATTGTTTTGGCTGATTGTCTCCCCTTGTAGCTGCTTTCTTCATTATTGTGTAAATTTAGATCATGAGCTCATGTTTAGCTAAATAGCTGACCTTGTAAGAGGCTTAGTTGTGAATGCTCGTAAGTTTCAGCAGAAAGTCGGCAAAGATTTATTTGTGTCCCTCCAATGAGTGGCCCGCAAGTACCCCGTTTTCTACAACTGTTGGTCCAATACTCCCTCTAGAGGCAGGGGATTCAGACAGGGCTGCTTTGCGGCCCCCGATCTGGGGCAGGGGCAGTGGGCGGCCTGTGGCCCAGGCAGGAGCCTCTCCGCGTGTCTCCCAGGGACCCATCTGCCTGTGAGCCTCAGTCACCTGGCAGGAGGCCACAATGCCCTGACCTATGGTTAGCTGTGCAGCGAGGTGTACTGCGCGGACAGGTTCCACACACACTTCTAGTAAGAGGGCGGCCTGAGTGGAAAGGTGAGAGTTTGGGCAGCTGTGCAGACAAAGAAAGCGCCCTTTGGCCTGGGCCTAAATGCTTGTGACACTCCACTGGGCCTGCCGGGCTCTGAGGGCCCTGCCCTGGGCCCCCTGCTCCCCTGCCCTTTGTTCAGTCACAGCAGAGATGGCCACACCCACTCCCTCAGTGAGGGCAGTGTTCCAACCTCCCTCAGCCCCGCCCCCTCTCCGCAGGTTACCATGGACTACAGAGGCTGCATTCTGAGGCCACGGCGTTCCGAGAATGCCAAGGGCAGACATGATGACCTTAAATGATTTCCTCTTGTGTCAGTTTTGGTAAACTTTAGGAGCTAGGAAATGGTCCACTTGACAGAAATGTTCAAATTTACTGGCATTTCATATATTCTCTGCTCTAACATTGTCCTGACTCTTTCTGTATATTCTTTACTTATGTTTTGGTTTTCCTTAATCAAAGTGTGTCTTTTAAATCTTTTCAAAGAAGATTCTTTGGACTTACTAAATCACCTGAATTTTATCCGTTTTCTGTTGTATTAAGTTCTGCTCATATCTTTATTTAACTTTTTTCTATGTTCTCAGGGTTTATTGTTTTCATCTTCTGATGTCAATTAAAACACTTGGTTATTCATTTTAATAAATCTTTTTACTTATAAAGATTTGAACTTTTGAAGATTCCAGCTTACTTGTACGTTTCTAAGGGTCAGGTACTCTCCACTGTTGCCGGCCTAAGGCTTAGTTCACCATATAGCAATGTATATATTGACCTATTTTCCCCTCGACTTTCTGTGATCCACTACATCTCACCTTTCTTTGCAGACAAGCCATTTGAAATACACTTAACTTATTTCACAGCCAATAAGGCTTTGAAATAATGTGTATTTTTTAGAGAAATCTTCTTATATAATTAGGCAGAAAATCTGACCTGCCATAGTTTTCAAAACAGCATAATTTCACTCTTCTCAATGATTAAACTGTTGTATTACACAACCTTTGTGTATTTAGCTTTATCAATGACATGTCCTTTAAAAATGTTTTAGAGATCCTACCAGTCTTTGAAAACATCCTCGTGCCTTGTTTCAGTTCCAGTTTTATGTATATTTTCTGCCTTGCACCCGATTATTCCTACATCTGATGGATGGCCTTGGGAATCTAATACTGGTATTGATTGTTTTGGCTGATTGTCTCCCCTTGTAGCTGCTTTCTTCATTATTGTGTAAATTTAGATCATGAGCTCATGTTTAGCTAAACAGCTGACCTTGTAAGAGGCTTAGTTGTGAATGCTCGTAAGTTTCAGCAGAAAGTCGGCAAAGATTTATTTGTGTCCCTCCAATGAGTGGCCCGCAAGAACCCCGTTTTCTACAAGTGTTGGTCCAATACTCCCTCTAGAGGCAGGGGACTCAGACAGGGCTGCTTTGCAGCCCCCGATCTGGGGCAGGGGCAGTGGGCGGCCTGTGGCCCGGGCAGGAGCCTCTCCGCGTGTGTCCCAGGGACCCATCTGCCTGCGAGCCTCGGTCACCTGGAAGGAAGCTACGATGCCCAGACCTATGCTTAGCTGTGCAGCGAGGTGTACTGCGTGGACAGGTTCCACACACACTTCAAGTAAGAGGGCGGCCTGAGTGGAAAGGTGAGGGTTTGGGCAGCTGTGCAGACAAAGAAAGTGCCCTTTGGCCTGGGCCTAAATGCTTGTGACACTCCACTGGGCCTGCCGGGCTCTGAGGGCCCTGCCCTGGGCCCCCTGCTCCCCTGCCCTTTGTTCAGTCACAGCAGAGATGGCCACACCCACTCCCTCAGTGAGGGCAGTGTTCCAACCTCCCTCAGCCCCGCCCCCTCTCCGCAGGTTACCATGGACTACAGAGGCTGCATTCTGAGGCCAGGGCGTTCCGAGAATGCCAAGGGCAGACATGATGACCTTAAATGATTTCCTCTTGTGTCAGTTTTGGTAAACTTTAGGAGCTAGGAAATGGTCCACTTTCCAGAAATGTTCAAATTTACTGGCATTTCATATATTCTCTGCTCTAACATTGTCCTGACTCTTTCTGTATATTCTTTACTTATGTTTTGGTTTTCCTTAATCAAAGTGTGTCTTTTAAATCTTTTCAAAGAAGATTCTTTGGACTTACTAAATCACCTGGATTTTATACGTTTTCTGTTGTATTAAATTCTGCTCATATCTTTATTTAACTTTTTTCTATGTTCTCAGGGTTTATTGTTTTCATCTTCTGATGTCAATTAAAACACTTGGTTATTCATTTTAATAAATCTTTTTACTTATAAAGATTTGAACTTTTGAAGATTCCAGCTTACTTGTATGTTTCTAAGGGTCAGGTCCTCTCCATTGTTGCCGGCCTAATGCTTAGTTCACCATATAGCAATGTATATATTGACCTATTTTCCCCTAGACTTTCTGTGATCCCCTACATCTCACCTTTCTTTGCAGACAAGCCATTTGAAATACACTTAACTTATTTCACAGCCAATAAGGCTTTGAAATAATGTGTATTTTTTAGAGACATCTTCTTATAGAATTAGGCAGAAAATCTGACCTGCCATAGTTTTCAAAACAGCATAATTTCACACTTCTCAATGATTAAACTGTTGTATTACACAACCTTTGTGTATTTAGCTTTATCAATGACATGTCCTTTAAAAATGTTTTAGAGATCCTACCAGTCTTTGAAAACATCCTCGTGCCTTGTTTCAGTTCCAGTTTTATGTATATTTTCTGCCTTGCACCCGATTATTCCTACATCTGATGGATGGCCTTGGGAATCTAATACTGGTATTGATTGTTTTGGCTGATTGTCTACCCTTGTAGCTGCTTTCTTCATTATTGTGTAAATTTAGATCATGAGCTCATGTTTAGCTAAACAGCTGACCTTGTAAGAGGCTTAGTTGGGAATGCTCGTAAGTTTCAGCAGAAAGTCGGCAAAGATTTATTTGTGTCCCTCCAATGAGTGGCCCGCAAGGACCCCGTTTTCTACAAGTGTTGGTCCAATAATCCCTCTAGAGGCAGGGGACTCAGACAGGGCTGCTTTGCAGCCCCCGATCTGGGGCAGGGGCAGTGGGCGGCCTGTGGCCCGGGCAGGAGCCTCTCCGCGTGTGTCCCAGGGACCCATCTGCCTGCGAGCCTCGGTCACCTGGAAGGAAGCTACGATGCCCAGACCTATGCTTAGCTGTGCAGCGAGGTGTACTGCGTGGACAGGTTCCACACACACTTCAAGTAAGAGGGCGGCCTGAGTGGAAAGGTGAGGGTTTGGGCAGCTGTGCAGACAAAGAAAGTGCCCTTTGGCCTGGGCCTAAATGCTTGTGACACTCCACTGGGCCTGCCGGGCTCTGAGGGCCCTGCCCTGGGCCCCCTGCTCCCCTGCCCTTTGTTCAGTCACAGCAGAGATGGCCACACCCACTCCCTCAGTGAGGGCAGTGTTCCAACCTCCCTCAGCCCCGCCCCCTCTCCGCAGGTTACCATGGACTACAGAGGCTGCATTCTGAGGCCAGGGCGTTCCGAGAATGCCAAGGGCAGACATGATGACCTTAAATGATTTCCTCTTGTGTCAGTTTTGGTAAACTTTAGGAGCTAGGAAATGGTCCACTTGACAGAAATGTTCAAATTTACTGGCATTTCATATATTCTCTGCTCTAACATTGTCCTGACTCTTTCTGTATATTCTTTACTTATGTTTTGGTTTTCCTTAATCAAAGTGTGTCTTTTAAATCTTTTCAAAGAAGATTCTTTGGACTTACTAAATCACCTGAATTTTATCCGTTTTCTGTTGTATTAAGTTCTGCTCATATCTTTATTTAACTTTTTTCTATGTTCTCAGGGTTTATTGTTTTCATCTTCTGATGTCAATTAAAACACTTGGTTATTCATTTTAATAAATCTTTTTACTTATAAAGATTTGAACTTTTGAAGATTCCAGCTTACATGTACGTTTCTAAGGTTCAGGTCCTCTCCACTGTTGCCGGCCTAAGGCTTAGTTCACCATATAAAAATGTATATATTGACCTATTTTCCCCTGGACTTTCTGTGATCTACTACATCTCACCTTTCTTTGCAGACAAGCCATTTGAAATACACTTAACTTATTTCACAGCCAATAAGGCTTTGAAATAATGTGTATTTTTTAGAGAAATCTTCTTATATAATTAGGCAGAAAATCTGACCTGCCATAGTTTTCAAAACAGCATAATTTCACTCTTCTCAATGATTAATCTGTTGTATTACACAACCTTTGTGTATTTAGCTTTATCAATGACATGTCCTTTAAAAATGTTTTAGAGATCCTACCAGTCTTTGAAAACATCCTTGTGCCTTGTTTCATTTCCAGTTTGATGTATATTTTCTGCCTTGCACCCGATTATTCCTACATCTGATGGATGGCCTTGGGAATCTAATACTGGTATTGATTGTTTTGGCTGATTGTCTCCCCTTGTAGCTGCTTTCTTCATTATTGTGTAAATTTAGATCATGAGCTCATGTTTAGCTAAACAGCTGACCTTGTAAGAGGCTTAGTTGTGAACGCTCGTAAGTTTCAGCAGAAAGTCGGCAAAGATTTCTTTGTGTCCCTCCAATGAGTGGCCCGCAAGGACCCCGTTTTCTACAAGTGTTGGTCCAATACTCCCTCTAGAGGCAGGGGACTCAGACAGGGCTGCTTTGCGGCCCCCGATCTGGGGCAGGGGAAGTGTGCGGCCTGTGGCCCGGGCAGGAGCCTCTCCGCGTGTGTCCCAGGGACCCATCTGCCTGCGAGCCACGGTCACCTGGCAGGAAGCTATGATGCCCAGACCTATGCTTAGCTGTGCAGCGAGGTGTACTGCGCAGACAGGTTCCACACACACTTCAAGTAAGAGGGCGGCCTGAGTGGAAAGGTGAGAGTTTGGGCAGCTGTGCAGACAAAGAAAGCGCCCTTTGGCCTGGGCCTAAATGCTTGTGACACTCCACTGGGCCTGCCGAGCTCTGAGGGCCCTGCCCTGGGCCCCCTGCTCCCCTGCCCTTTGTTCAGTCACAGCAGAGATGGCCACACCCACTCCCTCAGTGAGGGCAGTGTTCGAACCTCCCTCAGCCCCGCCCCCTCTCCGCAGGTTACCATGGACGACAGAGGCTGCATTCTGAGGCCAGGGCGTTCCGAGAATGCCAAGGGCAGACATGATGACCTTAAATGATTTCCTCTTGTGTCAGTTTTGGTAAAATTTAGGAGCTAGGAAATGGTCCACTTTCCAGAAATGTTCAAATTTACTGGCATTTCATATATTCTCTGCTCTAACATTGTCCTGACTCTTTCTGTATATTCTTTACTTACGTTTTTGTTTTCCTTAATCAAAGTGTGTCTTTTAAATCTTTTCAAAGAAGATTCTTTGGACTTACTAAATCATCTGAATTTTATACGTTTTCTGTTGTATTAACTTCTGCTCATATCTTTATTTAACTTTATTCTATGTTCTCAGGTTTTATTGTTTTCATCTTCTGATGTCAATTAAAACACTTGGTTATTCATTTTAATAAATCTTTTTACTTATAAAGATTTGAACTTTTGAAGATTCCAGCTTACTTGTACGTTTCTAAGGTTCAGGTCCTCTCCACTGTTGCCGGCCTAAGGCTTAGTTCAGCATATAGCAATGTATATACTGACCTATTTTCCCCTCGACTTTCTGTGATCCACTACATCTCACCTTTCTTTGCAGACAAGCCATTTGAAATACCCTTAACTTATTTCACAGCCAATAAGGCTTTGAAATAATGTTTATTTTTTAGAGAAATCTTCTTATATAATTAGGCAGAAAATCTGACCTGCCATAGTTTTCAAAACAGCATAATTTCACTCTTCTCAATGATTAATCTGTTGTATTACACAACCTTTGTGTATTTACCTTTATCAATGACATGTCCTTTAAAAATGTTTTAGAGATCCTACCAGTCTTTGAATACATCCTCGTGCCTTGTTTCAGTTCCAGTTTTTTGTATATTTTCTGCCTTGCACCCGATTATTCCTACATCTGATGGATGGCCTTGGGAATCTAATTCTGGTATTGATTGTTTTGGCTGATTGTCTCCCCTTGTAGCTGCTTTCTTCATTATTGTGTAAATTTAGATCATGAGCTCATGTTTAGCTAAATAGCTGACCTTGTAAGAGGCTTAGTTGTGAATGCTCGTAAGTTTCAGCAGAAAGTCGGCAAAGATTTATTTGTGTCCCTCCAATGAGTGGCCCGCAAGTACCCCGTTTTCTACAACTGTTGGTCCAATACTCCCTCTAGAGGCAGGGGATTCAGACAGGGCTGCTTTGCGGCCCCCGATCTGGGGCAGGGGCAGTGGGCGGCCTGTGGCCCAGGCAGGAGCCTCTCCGCGTGTCTCCCAGGGACCCATCTGCCTGTGAGCCTCAGTCACCTGGCAGGAGGCCACAATGCCCTGACCTATGGTTAGCTGTGCAGCGAGGTGTACTGCGCGGACAGGTTCCACACACACTTCTAGTAAGAGGGCGGCCTGAGTGGAAAGGTGAGAGTTTGGGCAGCTGTGCAGACAAAGAAAGCGCCCTTTGGCCTGGGCCTAAATGCTTGTGACACTCCACTGGGCCTGCCGGGCTCTGAGGGCCCTGCCCTGGGCCCCCTGCTCCCCTGCCCTTTGTTCAGTCACAGCAGAGATGGCCACACCCACTCCCTCAGTGAGGGCAGTGTTCCAACCTCCCTCAGCCCCGCCCCCTCTCCGCAGGTTACCATGGACTACAGAGGCTGCATTCTGAGGCCACGGCGTTCCGAGAATGCCAAGGGCAGACATGATGACCTTAAATGATTTCCTCTTGTGTCAGTTTTGGTAAACTTTAGGAGCTAGGAAATGGTCCACTTGACAGAAATGTTCAAATTTACTGGCATTTCATATATTCTCTGCTCTAACATTGTCCTGACTCTTTCTGTATATTCTTTACTTATGTTTTGGTTTTCCTTAATCAAAGTGTGTCTTTTAAATCTTTTCAAAGAAGATTCTTTGGACTTACTAAATCACCTGAATTTTATCCGTTTTCTGTTGTATTAAGTTCTGCTCATATCTTTATTTAACTTTTTTCTATGTTCTCAGGGTTTATTGTTTTCATCTTCTGATGTCAATTAAAACACTTGGTTATTCATTTTAATAAATCTTTTTACTTATAAAGATTTGAACTTTTGAAGATTCCAGCTTACTTGTACGTTTCTAAGGGTCAGGTACTCTCCACTGTTGCCGGCCTAAGTCTTAGTTCACCATATAGCAATGTATATATTGACCTATTTTCCCCTCGACTTTCTGTGATCCACTACATCTCACCTTTCTTTGCAGACAAGCCATTTGAAATACACTTAACTTATTTCACAGCCAATAAGGCTTTGAAATAATGTGTATTTTTTAGAGAAATCTTCTTATATAATTAGGCAGAAAATCTGACCTGCCATAGTTTTCAAAACAGCATAATTTCACTCTTCTCAATGATTAAACTGTTGTATTACACAACCTTTGTGTATTTAGCTTTATCAATGACATGTCCTTTAAAAATGTTTTAGAGATCCTACCAGTCTTTGAAAACATCCTCGTGCCTTGTTTCAGTTCCAGTTTTATGTATATTTTCTGCCTTGCACCCGATTATTCCTACATCTGATGGATGGCCTTGGGAATCTAATACTGGTATTGATTGTTTTGGCTGATTGTCTCCCCTTGTAGCTGCTTTCTTCATTATTGTGTAAATTTAGATCATGAGCTCATGTTTAGCTAAACAGCTGACCTTGTAAGAGGCTTAGTTGTGAATGCTCGTAAGTTTCAGCAGAAAGTCGGCAAAGATTTATTTGTGTCCCTCCAATGAGTGGCCCGCAAGAACCCCGTTTTCTACAAGTGTTGGTCCAATACTCCCTCTAGAGGCAGGGGACTCAGACAGGGCTGCTTTGCAGCCCCCGATCTGGGGCAGGGGCAGTGGGCGGCCTGTGGCCCGGGCAGGAGCCTCTCCGCGTGTGTCCCAGGGACCCATCTGCCTGCGAGCCTCGGTCACCTGGAAGGAAGCTACGATGCCCAGACCTATGCTTAGCTGTGCAGCGAGGTGTACTGCGTGGACAGGTTCCACACACACTTCAAGTAAGAGGGCGGCCTGAGTGGAAAGGTGAGGGTTTGGGCAGCTGTGCAGACAAAGAAAGTGCCCTTTGGCCTGGGCCTAAATGCTTGTGACACTCCACTGGGCCTGCCGGGCTCTGAGGGCCCTGCCCTGGGCCCCCTGCTCCCCTGCCCTTTGTTCAGTCACAGCAGAGATGGCCACACCCACTCCCTCAGTGAGGGCAGTGTTCCAACCTCCCTCAGCCCCGCCCCCTCTCCGCAGGTTACCATGGACTACAGAGGCTGCATTCTGAGGCCAGGGCGTTCCGAGAATGCCAAGGGCAGACATGATGACCTTAAATGATTTCCTCTTGTGTCAGTTTTGGTAAACTTTAGGAGCTAGGAAATGGTCCACTTTCCAGAAATGTTCAAATTTACTGGCATTTCATATATTCTCTGCTCTAACATTGTCCTGACTCTTTCTGTATATTCTTTACTTATGTTTTGGTTTTCCTTAATCAAAGTGTGTCTTTTAAATCTTTTCAAAGAAGATTCTTTGGACTTACTAAATCACCTGGATTTTATACGTTTTCTGTTGTATTAAATTCTGCTCATATCTTTATTTAACTTTTTTCTATGTTCTCAGGGTTTATTGTTTTCATCTTCTGATGTCAATTAAAACACTTGGTTATTCATTTTAATAAATCTTTTTACTTATAAAGATTTGAACTTTTGAAGATTCCAGCTTACTTGTATGTTTCTAAGGGTCAGGTCCTCTCCATTGTTGCCGGCCTAATGCTTAGTTCACCATATAGCAATGTATATATTGACCTATTTTCCCCTAGACTTTCTGTGATCCCCTACATCTCACCTTTCTTTGCAGACAAGCCATTTGAAATACACTTAACTTATTTCACAGCCAATAAGGCTTTGAAATAATGTGTATTTTTTAGAGACATCTTCTTATAGAATTAGGCAGAAAATCTGACCTGCCATAGTTTTCAAAACAGCATAATTTCACACTTCTCAATGATTAAACTGTTGTATTACACAACCTTTGTGTATTTAGCTTTATCAATGACATGTCCTTTAAAAATGTTTTAGAGATCCTACCAGTCTTTGAAAACATCCTCGTGCCTTGTTTCAGTTCCAGTTTTATGTATATTTTCTGCCTTGCACCCGATTATTCCTACATCTGATGGATGGCCTTGGGAATCTAATACTGGTATTGATTGTTTTGGCTGATTGTCTACCCTTGTAGCTGCTTT
Source organism: Mesoplodon mirus (assembly GCF_964341445.2). NCBI lineage: Eukaryota > Metazoa > Chordata > Mammalia > Artiodactyla > Ziphiidae > Mesoplodon > Mesoplodon mirus. Next base: position 13,833 of record NW_028294257.1, on the reverse strand, counting down.
CTTCATTATTGTGTAAATTTAGATCATGAGCTCATGTTTAGCTAAACAGCTGACCTTGTACGAGGCTTAGTTGGGAATGCTCGTAAGTTTCAGCAGAAAGTCGGCAAAGATTTATTTGTGTCCCTCCAATGAGTGGCCCGCAAGGACCCCGTTTTCTACAAGTGTTGGTCCAATAATCCCTCTAGAGGCAGGGGACTCAGACAGGGCTGCTTTGCAGCCCCCGATCTGGGGCAGGGGCAGTGGGCGGCCTGTGGCCCGGGCAGGAGCCTCTCCGCGTGTGTCCCAGGGACCCATCTGCCTGCGAGCCTCGGTCACCTGGAAGGAAGCTACGATGCCCAGACCTATGCTTAGCTGTGCAGCGAGGTGTACTGCGTGGACAGGTTCCACACACACTTCAAGTAAGAGGGCGGCCTGAGTGGAAAGGTGAGGGTTTGGGCAGCTGTGCAGACAAAGAAAGTGCCCTTTGGCCTGGGCCTAAATGCTTGTGACACTCCACTGGGCCTGCCGGGTTCTGAGGGCCCTGCCCTGGGCCCCCTGCTCCCCTGCCCTTTGTTCAGTCACAGCAGAGATGGCCACACCCACTCCCTCAGTGAGGGCAGTGTTCCAACCTCCCTCAGCCCCGCCCCCTCTCCGCAGGTTACCATGGACTACAGAGGCTGCATTCTGAGGCCAGGGCGTTCCGAGAATGCCAAGGGCAGACATGATGACCTTAAATGATTTCCTCTTGTGTCAGTTTTGGTAAACTTTAGGAGCTAGGAAATGGTCCACTTGACAGAAATGTTCAAATTTACTGGCATTTCATATATTCTCTGCTCTAACATTGTCCTGACTCTTTCTGTATATTCTTTACTTATGTTTTGGTTTTCCTTAATCAAAGTGTGTCTTTTAAATCTTTTCAAAGAAGATTCTTTGGACTTACTAAATCAACTGAATTTTATCCGTTTTCTGTTGTATTAAGTTCTGCTCATATCTTTATTTAACTTTTTTCTATGTTCTCAGGGTTTATTGTTTTCATCTTCTGATGTCAATTAAAACACTTGGTTATTCATTTTAATAAATCTTTTTACTTATAAAGATTTGAACTTTTGAAGATTCCAGCTTACATGTACGTTTCTAAGGTTCAGGTCCTCTCCACTGTTGCCGGCCTAAGGCTTAGTTCACCATATAAAAATGTATATATTGACCTATTTTCCCCTGGACTTTCTGTGATCCACTACATCTCACCTTTCTTTGCAGACAAGCCATTTGAAATACACTTAACTTATTTCACAGCCAATAAGGCTTTGAAATAATGTGTATTTTTTAGAGAAATCTTCTTATATAATTAGGCAGAAAATCTGACCTGCCATAGTTTTCAAAACAGCATAATTTCACTCTTCTCAATGATTAATCTGTTGTATTACACAACCTTTGTGTATTTAGCTTTATCAATGACATGTCCTTTAAAAATGTTTTAGAGATCCTACCAGTCTTTGAAAACATCCTTGTGCCTTGTTTCATTTCCAGTTTGATGTATATTTTCTGCCTTGCACCCGATTATTCCTACATCTGATGGATGGCCTTGGGAATCTAATACTGGTATTGATTGTTTTGGCTGATTGTCTCCCCTTGTAGCTGCTTTCTTCATTATTGTGTAAATTTAGATCATGAGCTCATGTTTAGCTAAACAGCTGACCTTGTAAGAGGCTTAGTTGTGAACGCTCGTAAGTTTCAGCAGAAAGTCGGCAAAGATTTCTTTGTGTCCCTCCAATGAGTGGCCCGCAAGGACCCCGTTTTCTACAAGTGTTGGTCCAATACTCCCTCTAGAGGCAGGGGACTCAGACAGGGCTGCTTTGCGGCCCCCGATCTGGGGCAGGGGAAGTGTGCGGCCTGTGGCCCGGGCAGGAGCCTCTCCGCGTGTGTCCCAGGGACCCATCTGCCTGCGAGCCACGGTCACCTGGCAGGAAGCTATGATGCCCAGACCTATGCTTAGCTGTGCAGCGAGGTGTACTGCGCAGACAGGTTCCACACACACTTCAAGTAAGAGGGCGGCCTGAGTGGAAAGGTGAGAGTTTGGGCAGCTGTGCAGACAAAGAAAGCGCCCTTTGGCCTGGGCCTAAATGCTTGTGACACTCCACTGGGCCTGCCGAGCTCTGAGGGCCCTGCCCTGGGCCCCCTGCTCCCCTGCCCTTTGTTCAGTCACAGCAGAGATGGCCACACCCACTCCCTCAGTGAGGGCAGTGTTCGAACCTCCCTCAGCCCCGCCCCCTCTCCGCAGGTTACCATGGACGACAGAGGCTGCATTCTGAGGCCAGGGCGTTCCGAGAATGCCAAGGGCAGACATGATGACCTTAAATGATTTCCTCTTGTGTCAGTTTTGGTAAAATTTAGGAGCTAGGAAATGGTCCACTTTCCAGAAATGTTCAAATTTACTGGCATTTCATATATTCTCTGCTCTAACATTGTCCTGACTCTTTCTGTATATTCTTTACTTACGTTTTTGTTTTCCTTAATCAAAGTGTGTCTTTTAAATCTTTTCAAAGAAGATTCTTTGGACTTACTAAATCATCTGAATTTTATACGTTTTCTGTTGTATTAACTTCTGCTCATATCTTTATTTAACTTTATTCTATGTTCTCAGGTTTTATTGTTTTCATCTTCTGATGTCAATTAAAACACTTGGTTATTCATTTTAATAAATCTTTTTACTTATAAAGATTTGAACTTTTGAAGATTCCAGCTTACTTGTACGTTTCTAAGGTTCAGGTCCTCTCCACTGTTGCCGGCCTAAGGCTTAGTTCAGCATATAGCAATGTATATACTGACCTATTTTCCCCTCGACTTTCTGTGATCCACTACATCTCACCTTTCTTTGCAGACAAGCCATTTGAAATACCCTTAACTTATTTCACAGCCAATAAGGCTTTGAAATAATGTTTATTTTTTAGAGAAATCTTCTTATATAATTAGGCAGAAAATCTGACCTGCCATAGTTTTCAAAACAGCATAATTTCACTCTTCTCAATGATTAATCTGTTGTATTACACAACCTTTGTGTATTTACCTTTATCAATGACATGTCCTTTAAAAATGTTTTAGAGATCCTACCAGTCTTTGAATACATCCTCGTGCCTTGTTTCAGTTCCAGTTTTTTGTATATTTTCCGCCTTGCACCCGATTATTCCTACATCTGATGGATGGCCTTGGGAATCTAATTCTGGTATTGATTGTTTTGGCTGATTGTCTCCCCTTGTAGCTGCTTTCTTCATTATTGTGTAAATTTAGATCATGAGCTCATGTTTAGCTAAATAGCTGACCTTGTAAGAGGCTTAGTTGTGAATGCTCGTAAGTTTCAGCAGAAAGTCGGCAAAGATTTATTTGTGTCCCTCCAATGAGTGGCCCGCAAGTACCCCGTTTTCTACAACTGTTGGTCCAATACTCCCTCTAGAGGCAGGGGATTCAGACAGGGCTGCTTTGCGGCCCCCGATCTGGGGCAGGGGCAGTGGGCGGCCTGTGGCCCAGGCAGGAGCCTCTCCGCGTGTCTCCCAGGGACCCATCTGCCTGTGAGCCTCAGTCACCTGGCAGGAGGCCACAATGCCCTGACCTATGGTTAGCTGTGCAGCGAGGTGTACTGCGCGGACAGGTTCCACACACACTTCTAGTAAGAGGGCGGCCTGAGTGGAAAGGTGAGAGTTTGGGCAGCTGTGCAGACAAAGAAAGCGCCCTTTGGCCTGGGCCTAAATGCTTGTGACACTCCACTGGGCCTGCCGGGCTCTGAGGGCCCTGCCCTGGGCCCCCTGCTCCCCTGCCCTTTGTTCAGTCACAGCAGAGATGGCCACACCCACTCCCTCAGTGAGGGCAGTGTTCCAACCTCCCTCAGCCCCGCCCCCTCTCCGCAGGTTACCATGGACTACAGAGGCTGCATTCTGAGGCCACGGCGTTCCGAGAATGCCAAGGGCAGACATGATGACCTTAAATGATTTCCTCTTGTGTCAGTTTTGGTAAACTTTAGGAGCTAGGAAATGGTCCACTTGACAGAAATGTTCAAATTTACTGGCATTTCATATATTCTCTGCTCTAACATTGTCCTGACTCTTTCTGTATATTCTTTACTTATGTTTTGGTTTTCCTTAATCAAAGTGTGTCTTTTAAATCTTTTCAAAGAAGATTCTTTGGACTTACTAAATCACCTGAATTTTATCCGTTTTCTGTTGTATTAAGTTCTGCTCATATCTTTATTTAACTTTTTTCTATGTTCTCAGGGTTTATTGTTTTCATCTTCTGATGTCAATTAAAACACTTGGTTATTCATTTTAATAAATCTTTTTACTTATAAAGATTTGAACTTTTGAAGATTCCAGCTTACTTGTACGTTTCTAAGGGTCAGGTACTCTCCACTGTTGCCGGCCTAAGTCTTAGTTCACCATATAGCAATGTATATATTGACCTATTTTCCCCTCGACTTTCTGTGATCCACTACATCTCACCTTTCTTTGCAGACAAGCCATTTGAAATACACTTAACTTATTTCACAGCCAATAAGGCTTTGAAATAATGTGTATTTTTTAGAGAAATCTTCTTATATAATTAGGCAGAAAATCTGACCTGCCATAGTTTTCAAAACAGCATAATTTCACTCTTCTCAATGATTAAACTGTTGTATTACACAACCTTTGTGTATTTAGCTTTATCAATGACATGTCCTTTAAAAATGTTTTAGAGATCCTACCAGTCTTTGAAAACATCCTCGTGCCTTGTTTCAGTTCCAGTTTTATGTATATTTTCTGCCTTGCACCCGATTATTCCTACATCTGATGGATGGCCTTGGGAATCTAATACTGGTATTGATTGTTTTGGCTGATTGTCTCCCCTTGTAGCTGCTTTCTTCATTATTGTGTAAATTTAGATCATGAGCTCATGTTTAGCTAAACAGCTGACCTTGTAAGAGGCTTAGTTGTGAATGCTCGTAAGTTTCAGCAGAAAGTCGGCAAAGATTTATTTGTGTCCCTCCAATGAGTGGCCCGCAAGAACCCCGTTTTCTACAAGTGTTGGTCCAATACTCCCTCTAGAGGCAGGGGACTCAGACAGGGCTGCTTTGCAGCCCCCGATCTGGGGCAGGGGCAGTGGGCGGCCTGTGGCCCGGGCAGGAGCCTCTCCGCGTGTGTCCCAGGGACCCATCTGCCTGCGAGCCTCGGTCACCTGGAAGGAAGCTACGATGCCCAGACCTATGCTTAGCTGTGCAGCGAGGTGTACTGCGTGGACAGGTTCCACACACACTTCAAGTAAGAGGGCGGCCTGAGTGGAAAGGTGAGGGTTTGGGCAGCTGTGCAGACAAAGAAAGTGCCCTTTGGCCTGGGCCTAAATGCTTGTGACACTCCACTGGGCCTGCCGGGCTCTGAGGGCCCTGCCCTGGGCCCCCTGCTCCCCTGCCCTTTGTTCAGTCACAGCAGAGATGGCCACACCCACTCCCTCAGTGAGGGCAGTGTTCCAACCTCCCTCAGCCCCGCCCCCTCTCCGCAGGTTACCATGGACTACAGAGGCTGCATTCTGAGGCCAGGGCGTTCCGAGAATGCCAAGGGCAGACATGATGACCTTAAATGATTTCCTCTTGTGTCAGTTTTGGTAAACTTTAGGAGCTAGGAAATGGTCCACTTTCCAGAAATGTTCAAATTTACTGGCATTTCATATATTCTCTGCTCTAACATTGTCCTGACTCTTTCTGTATATTCTTTACTTATGTTTTTGTTTTCCTTAATCAAAGTGTGTCTTTTAAATCTTTTCAAAGAAGATTCTTTGGACTTACTAAATCACCTGGATTTTATACGTTTTCTGTTGTATTAAATTCTGCTCATATCTTTATTTAACTTTTTTCTATGTTCTCAGGGTTTATTGTTTTCATCTTCTGATGTCAATTAAAACACTTGGTTATTCATTTTAATAAATCTTTTTACTTATAAAGATTTGAACTTTTGAAGATTCCAGCTTACTTGTATGTTTCTAAGGGTCAGGTCCTCTCCATTGTTGCCGGCCTAATGCTTAGTTCACCATATAGCAATGTATATATTGACCTATTTTCCCCTAGACTTTCTGTGATCCCCTACATCTCACCTTTCTTTGCAGACAAGCCATTTGAAATACACTTAACTTATTTCACAGCCAATAAGGCTTTGAAATAATGTGTATTTTTTAGAGACATCTTCTTATAGAATTAGGCAGAAAATCTGACCTGCCATAGTTTTCAAAACAGCATAATTTCACACTTCTCAATGATTAAACTGTTGTATTACACAACCTTTGTGTATTTAGCTTTATCAATGACATGTCCTTTAAAAATGTTTTAGAGATCCTACCAGTCTTTGAAAACATCCTCGTGCCTTGTTTCAGTTCCAGTTTTATGTATATTTTCTGCCTTGCACCCGATTATTCCTACATCTGATGGATGGCCTTGGGAATCTAATACTGGTATTGATTGTTTTGGCTGATTGTCTACCCTTGTAGCTGCTTTCTTCATTATTGTGTAAATTTAGATCATGAGCTCATGTTTAGCTAAACAGCTGACCTTGTACGAGGCTTAGTTGGGAATGCTCGTAAGTTTCAGCAGAAAGTCGGCAAAGATTTATTTGTGTCCCTCCAATGAGTGGCCCGCAAGGACCCCGTTTTCTACAAGTGTTGGTCCAATAATCCCTCTAGAGGCAGGGGACTCAGACAGGGCTGCTTTGCAGCCCCCGATCTGGGGCAGGGGCAGTGGGCGGCCTGTGGCCCGGGCAGGAGCCTCTCCGCGTGTGTCCCAGGGACCCATCTGCCTGCGAGCCTCGGTCACCTGGAAGGAAGCTACGATGCCCAGACCTATGCTTAGCTGTGCAGCGAGGTGTACTGCGTGGACAGGTTCCACACACACTTCAAGTAAGAGGGCGGCCTGAGTGGAAAGGTGAGGGTTTGGGCAGCTGTGCAGACAAAGAAAGTGCCCTTTGGCCTGGGCCTAAATGCTTGTGACACTCCACTGGGCCTGCCGGGTTCTGAGGGCCCTGCCCTGGGCCCCCTGCTCCCCTGCCCTTTGTTCAGTCACAGCAGAGATGGCCACACCCACTCCCTCAGTGAGGGCAGTGTTCCAACCTCCCTCAGCCCCGCCCCCTCTCCGCAGGTTACCATGGACTACAGAGGCTGCATTCTGAGGCCAGGGCGTTCCGAGAATGCCAAGGGCAGACATGATGACCTTAAATGATTTCCTCTTGTGTCAGTTTTGGTAAACTTTAGGAGCTAGGAAATGGTCCACTTGACAGAAATGTTCAAATTTACTGGCATTTCATATATTCTCTGCTCTAACATTGTCCTGACTCTTTCTGTATATTCTTTACTTATGTTTTGGTTTTCCTTAATCAAAGTGTGTCTTTTAAATCTTTTCAAAGAAGATTCTTTGGACTTACTAAATCAACTGAATTTTATCCGTTTTCTGTTGTATTAAGTTCTGCTCATATCTTTATTTAACTTTTTTCTATGTTCTCAGGGTTTATTGTTTTCATCTTCTGATGTCAATTAAAACACTTGGTTATTCATTTTAATAAATCTTTTTACTTATAAAGATTTGAACTTTTGAAGATTCCAGCTTACATGTACGTTTCTAAGGTTCAGGTCCTCTCCACTGTTGCCGGCCTAAGGCTTAGTTCACCATATAAAAATGTATATATTGACCTATTTTCCCCTGGACTTTCTGTGATCCACTACATCTCACCTTTCTTTGCAGACAAGCCATTTGAAATACACTTAACTTATTTCACAGCCAATAAGGCTTTGAAATAATGTGTATTTTTTAGAGAAATCTTCTTATATAATTAGGCAGAAAATCTGACCTGCCATAGTTTTCAAAACAGCATAATTTCACTCTTCTCAATGATTAATCTGTTGTATTACACAACCTTTGTGTATTTAGCTTTATCAATGACATGTCCTTTAAAAATGTTTTAGAGATCCTACCAGTCTTTGAAAACATCCTTGTGCCTTGTTTCATTTCCAGTTTGATGTATATTTTCTGCCTTGCACCCGATTATTCCTACATCTGATGGATGGCCTTGGGAATCTAATACTGGTATTGATTGTTTTGGCTGATTGTCTCCCCTTGTAGCTGCTTTCTTCATTATTGTGTAAATTTAGATCATGAGCTCATGTTTAGCTAAACAGCTGACCTTGTAAGAGGCTTAGTTGTGAACGCTCGTAAGTTTCAGCAGAAAGTCGGCAAAGATTTCTTTGTGTCCCTCCAATGAGTGGCCCGCAAGGACCCCGTTTTCTACAAGTGTTGGTCCAATACTCCCTCTAGAGGCAGGGGACTCAGACAGGGCTGCTTTGCGGCCCCCGATCTGGGGCAGGGGAAGTGTGCGGCCTGTGGCCCGGGCAGGAGCCTCTCCGCGTGTGTCCCAGGGACCCATCTGCCTGCGAGCCACGGTCACCTGGCAGGAAGCTATGATGCCCAGACCTATGCTTAGCTGTGCAGCGAGGTGTACTGCGCAGACAGGTTCCACACACACTTCAAGTAAGAGGGCGGCCTGAGTGGAAAGGTGAGAGTTTGGGCAGCTGTGCAGACAAAGAAAGCGCCCTTTGGCCTGGGCCTAAATGCTTGTGACACTCCACTGGGCCTGCCGAGCTCTGAGGGCCCTGCCCTGGGCCCCCTGCTCCCCTGCCCTTTGTTCAGTCACAGCAGAGATGGCCACACCCACTCCCTCAGTGAGGGCAGTGTTCGAACCTCCCTCAGCCCCGCCCCCTCTCCGCAGGTTACCATGGACGACAGAGGCTGCATTCTGAGGCCAGGGCGTTCCGAGAATGCCAAGGGCAGACATGATGACCTTAAATGATTTCCTCTTGTGTCAGTTTTGGTAAAATTTAGGAGCTAGGAAATGGTCCACTTTCCAGAAATGTTCAAATTTACTGGCATTTCATATATTCTCTGCTCTAACATTGTCCTGACTCTTTCTGTATATTCTTTACTTACGTTTTTGTTTTCCTTAATCAAAGTGTGTCTTTTAAATCTTTTCAAAGAAGATTCTTTGGACTTACTAAATCATCTGAATTTTATACGTTTTCTGTTGTATTAACTTCTGCTCATATCTTTATTTAACTTTATTCTATGTTCTCAGGTTTTATTGTTTTCATCTTCTGATGTCAATTAAAACACTTGGTTATTCATTTTAATAAATCTTTTTACTTATAAAGATTTGAACTTTTGAAGATTCCAGCTTACTTGTACGTTTCTAAGGTTCAGGTCCTCTCCACTGTTGCCGGCCTAAGGCTTAGTTCAGCATATAGCAATGTATATACTGACCTATTTTCCCCTCGACTTTCTGTGATCCACTACATCTCACCTTTCTTTGCAGACAAGCCATTTGAAATACCCTTAACTTATTTCACAGCCAATAAGGCTTTGAAATAATGTTTATTTTTTAGAGAAATCTTCTTATATAATTAGGCAGAAAATCTGACCTGCCATAGTTTTCAAAACAGCATAATTTCACTCTTCTCAATGATTAATCTGTTGTATTACACAACCTTTGTGTATTTACCTTTATCAATGACATGTCCTTTAAAAATGTTTTAGAGATCCTACCAGTCTTTGAATACATCCTCGTGCCTTGTTTCAGTTCCAGTTTTTTGTATATTTTCCGCCTTGCACCCGATTATTCCTACATCTGATGGATGGCCTTGGGAATCTAATTCTGGTATTGATTGTTTTGGCTGATTGTCTCCCCTTGTAGCTGCTTTCTTCATTATTGTGTAAATTTAGATCATGAGCTCATGTTTAGCTAAATAGCTGACCTTGTAAGAGGCTTAGTTGTGAATGCTCGTAAGTTTCAGCAGAAAGTCGGCAAAGATTTATTTGTGTCCCTCCAATGAGTGGCCCGCAAGTACCCCGTTTTCTACAACTGTTGGTCCAATACTCCCTCTAGAGGCAGGGGATTCAGACAGGGCTGCTTTGCGGCCCCCGATCTGGGGCAGGGGCAGTGGGCGGCCTGTGGCCCAGGCAGGAGCCTCTCCGCGTGTCTCCCAGGGACCCATCTGCCTGTGAGCCTCAGTCACCTGGCAGGAGGCCACAATGCCCTGACCTATGGTTAGCTGTGCAGCGAGGTGTACTGCGCGGACAGGTTCCACACACACTTCTAGTAAGAGGGCGGCCTGAGTGGAAAGGTGAGAGTTTGGGCAGCTGTGCAGACAAAGAAAGCGCCCTTTGGCCTGGGCCTAAATGCTTGTGACACTCCACTGGGCCTGCCGGGCTCTGAGGGCCCTGCCCTGGGCCCCCTGCTCCCCTGCCCTTTGTTCAGTCACAGCAGAGATGGCCACACCCACTCCCTCAGTGAGGGCAGTGTTCCAACCTCCCTCAGCCCCGCCCCCTCTCCGCAGGTTACCATGGACTACAGAGGCTGCATTCTGAGGCCACGGCGTTCCGAGAATGCCAAGGGCAGACATGATGACCTTAAATGATTTCCTCTTGTGTCAGTTTTGGTAAACTTTAGGAGCTAGGAAATGGTCCACTTGACAGAAATGTTCAAATTTACTGGCATTTCATATATTCTCTGCTCTAACATTGTCCTGACTCTTTCTGTATATTCTTTACTTATGTTTTGGTTTTCCTTAATCAAAGTGTGTCTTTTAAATCTTTTCAAAGAAGATTCTTTGGACTTACTAAATCACCTGAATTTTATCCGTTTTCTGTTGTATTAAGTTCTGCTCATATCTTTATTTAACTTTTTTCTATGTTCTCAGGGTTTATTGTTTTCATCTTCTGATGTCAATTAAAACACTTGGTTATTCATTTTAATAAATCTTTTTACTTATAAAGATTTGAACTTTTGAAGATTCCAGCTTACTTGTACGTTTCTAAGGGTCAGGTACTCTCCACTGTTGCCGGCCTAAGGCTTAGTTCACCATATAGCAATGTATATATTGACCTATTTTCCCCTCGACTTTCTGTGATCCACTACATCTCACCTTTCTTTGCAGACAAGCCATTTGAAATACACTTAACTTATTTCACAGCCAATAAGGCTTTGAAATAATGTGTATTTTTTAGAGAAATCTTCTTATATAATTAGGCAGAAAATCTGACCTGCCATAGTTTTCAAAACAGCATAATTTCACTCTTCTCAATGATTAAACTGTTGTATTACACAACCTTTGTGTATTTAGCTTTATCAATGACATGTCCTTTAAAAATGTTTTAGAGATCCTACCAGTCTTTGAAAACATCCTCGTGCCTTGTTTCAGTTCCAGTTTTATGTATATTTTCTGCCTTGCACCCGATTATTCCTACATCTGATGGATGGCCTTGGGAATCTAATACTGGTATTGATTGTTTTGGCTGATTGTCTCCCCTTGTAGCTGCTTTCTTCATTATTGTGTAAATTTAGATCATGAGCTCATGTTTAGCTAAACAGCTGACCTTGTAAGAGGCTTAGTTGTGAATGCTCGTAAGTTTCAGCAGAAAGTCGGCAAAGATTTATTTGTGTCCCTCCAATGAGTGGCCCGCAAGAACCCCGTTTTCTACAAGTGTTGGTCCAATACTCCCTCTAGAGGCAGGGGACTCAGACAGGGCTGCTTTGCAGCCCCCGATCTGGGGCAGGGGCAGTGGGCGGCCTGTGGCCCGGGCAGGAGCCTCTCCGCGTGTGTCCCAGGGACCCATCTGCCTGCGAGCCTCGGTCAACTGGAAGGAAGCTACGATGCCCAGACCTATGCTTAGCTGTGCAGCGAGGTGTACTGCGTGGACAGGTTCCACACACACTTCAAGTAAGAGGGCGGCCTGAGTGGAAAGGTGAGGGTTTGGGCAGCTGTGCAGACAAAGAAAGTGCCCTTTGGCCTGGGCCTAAATGCTTGTGACACTCCACTGGGCCTGCCGGGCTCTGAGGGCCCTGCCCTGGGCCCCCTGCTCCCCTGCCCTTTGTTCAGTCACAGCAGAGATGGCCACACCCACTCCCTCAGTGAGGGCAGTGTTCCAACCTCCCTCAGCCCCGCCCCCTCTCCGCAGGTTACCATGGACTACAGAGGCTGCATTCTGAGGCCAGGGCGTTCCGAGAATGCCAAGGGCAGACATGATGACCTTAAATGATTTCCTCTTGTGTCAGTTTTGGTAAACTTTAGGAGCTAGGAAATGGTCCACTTTCCAGAAATGTTCAAATTTACTGGCATTTCATATATTCTCTGCTCTAACATTGTCCTGACTCTTTCTGTATATTCTTTACTTATGTTTTTGTTTTCCTTAATCAAAGTGTGTCTTTTAAATCTTTTCAAAGAAGATTCTTTGGACTTACTAAATCACCTGGATTTTATACGTTTTCTGTTGTATTAAATTCTGCTCATATCTTTATTTAACTTTTTTCTATGTTCTCAGGGTTTATTGTTTTCATCTTCTGATGTCAATTAAAACACTTGGTTATTCATTTTAATAAATCTTTTTACTTATAAAGATTTGAACTTTTGAAGATTCCAGCTTACTTGTATGTTTCTAAGGGTCAGGTCCTCTCCATTGTTGCCGGCCTAATGCTTAGTTCACCATATAGCAATGTATATATTGACCTATTTTCCCCTAGACTTTCTGTGATCCCCTACATCTCACCTTTCTTTGCAGACAAGCCATTTGAAATACACTTAACTTATTTCACAGCCAATAAGGCTTTGAAATAATGTGTATTTTTTAGAGACATCTTCTTATAGAATTAGGCAGAAAATCTGACCTGCCATAGTTTTCAAAACAGCATAATTTCACACTTCTCAATGATTAAACTGTTGTATTACACAACCTTTGTGTATTTAGCTTTATCAATGACATGTCCTTTAAAAATGTTTTAGAGATCCTACCAGTCTTTGAAAACATCCTCGTGCCTTGTTTCAGTTCCAGTTTTATGTATATTTTCTGCCTTGCACCCGATTATTCCTACATCTGATGGATGGCCTTGGGAATCTAATACTGGTATTGATTGTTTTGGCTGATTGTCTACCCTTGTAGCTGCTTTCTTCATTATTGTGTAAATTTAGATCATGAGCTCATGTTTAGCTAAACAGCTGACCTTGTACGAGGCTTAGTTGGGAATGCTCGTAAGTTTCAGCAGAAAGTCGGCAAAGATTTATTTGTGTCCCTCCAATGAGTGGCCCGCAAGGACCCCGTTTTCTACAAGTGTTGGTCCAATAATCCCTCTAGAGGCAGGGGACTCAGACAGGGCTGCTTTGCAGCCCCCGATCTGGGGCAGGGGCAGTGGGCGGCCTGTGGCCCGGGCAGGAGCCTCTCCGCGTGTGTCCCAGGGACCCATCTGCCTGCGAGCCTCGGTCACCTGGAAGGAAGCTACGATGCCCAGACCTATGCTTAGCTGTGCAGCGAGGTGTACTGCGTGGACAGGTTCCACACACACTTCAAGTAAGAGGGCGGCCTGAGTGGAAAGGTGAGGGTTTGGGCAGCTGTGCAGACAAAGAAAGTGCCCTTTGGCCTGGGCCTAAATGCTTGTGACACTCCACTGGGCCTGCCGGGCTCTGAGGGCCCTGCCCTGGGCCCCCTGCTCCCCTGCCCTTTGTTCAGTCACAGCAGAGATGGCCACACCCACTCCCTCAGTGAGGGCAGTGTTCCAACCTCCCTCAGCCCCGCCCCCTCTCCGCAGGTTACCATGGACTACAGAGGCTGCATTCTGAGGCCAGGGCGTTCCGAGAATGCCAAGGGCAGACATGATGACCTTAAATGATTTCCTCTTGTGTCAGTTTTGGTAAACTTTAGGAGCTAGGAAATGGTCCACTTGACAGAAATGTTCAAATTTACTGGCATTTCATATATTCTCTGCTCTAACATTGTCCTGACTCTTTCTGTATATTCTTTACTTATGTTTTGGTTTT
>NW_028294258.1:0-43703 GCF_964341445.2 Mesoplodon mirus | reverse complement strand
GTATTTGTAGAGAGACGTTCAAACGAGAAGCTGGAGAGAGATTCGCAATGAATCGAACTCAAGAATAGCTTGAAATAAATAACGAACCAATGGAACAATAAACAGGTACGATGCTGCTTCTATAATATTAGCATAAGCAACGTAAAACGTAGTTATTACCGTGTTTGTAGAGAGTCATTCAAACGAGAAGCTGGAGAGAGATTCGCAATGAATCGAACTAAAGAATAGCTTGAAATAAATAACGAACCAATGGAACAATAAACAGGGTACGATGCTGCTTCTATAATATTAGCATAAGCAACGTAAAACATAGTTATTACCGTATTTGTAGAGAGTCATTCAAAAGAGAAGCTGGAGAGAGATTCGCAATGAATCGAACTAAAGAATAGCTTGAAATAAATAACGAACCAATGGAACAATAAACAGGTACGATGCTGCTTCTATCATATTAGCATAAGCAACGTAAAACATAGTTATTACCGTATTTGTAGAGAGTCATTCAAACGAGAAGCTGGAGAGAGATTCGCAATGAATCGAACTAAAGAATAGCTTGAAATAAATAACGAACCAATGGAACAATAAACAGGTACGATGCTGCTTCTATCATATTAGCATTAGCAACGAGAAACATAGTTATTACCGTATTTGTAGAGAGTCATTCAAACGAGAAGCTGGAGAGAGATTCGCAATGAATCGAACTAAAGAATAGCTTGAAATAAATAACGAACCAATGGAACAATAAACAGGTACGATGCTGCTTCTATCATATTAGCATAAGCAACGTAAAACATAGTTATTACCGTATTTGTAGAGAGTTATTCAAACGAGAAGCTGGAGAGAGATTCGCAATGAATCGAACTAAAGAATAGCTTGAAATAAATAGCGAACCAATGGAACAATAAACAGGTACGATGCTGCTTCTATAATATTAGCATAAGCAACGTAAAACATAGTTATTACCGTATTTGTAGAGAGTCATTCAAACGAGAAGCTGGAGAGAGATTCGCAATGAATCGAACTAAAGAATAGCTTGAAATAAATAACGAACCAATGGAACAATAAACAGGTACGATGCTGCTTCTATAATATTAGCATAAGCAACGTAAAACATAGTTATTACCGTATTTGTAGAGAGTCATTCAAACGAGAAGCTGGAGAGAGATTCGCAATGAATCGAACTAAAGAATAGCTTGAAATAAATAGCGAACCAATGGAACAATAAACAGGTACGATGCTGCTTCTATAATATTAGCATAAGCAACGTGAAACATAGTTATTACCGTATTTGTAGAGAGTCATTCAAACGAGAAGCTGGAGAGAGATTCGCAATGAATCGAACTAAAGAATAGCTTGAAATAAATAGCGAACCAATGGAACAATAAACAGGTACGATGCTGCTTCTATAATATTAGCATAAGCAACGTAAAACATAGTTATTACCGTATTTGTAGAGAGTCATTCAAACCAGAAGCTGGAGAGAGATTCGCAATGAATCGAACTAAAGAATAGCTTGAAATAAATAACGAACCAATGGAACAATAAACAGGTACGATGCTGCTTCTATAATATTAGCATAAGCAACGTAAAACATAGTTATTACCGTATTTGTAGAGAGTCGTTCAAACGAGAAGCTGGAGAGAGATTCGCAATGAATCGAACTAAAGAATAGCTTGAAATAAATAGCGAACCAATGGAACAATAAACAGGTACGATGCTGCTTCTATAATATTAGCATAAGCAACGTAAAACATAGTTATTACCGTATTTGTAGAGAGTCATTCAAACCAGAAGCTGGAGAGTTCGCAATGAATCGAACTAAAGAATAGCTTGAAATAAATAGCGAACCAATGGAACAATAAACAGGTACGATGCTGCTTCTATAATATTAGCATAAGCAACGTAAAACATAGTTATTACCGTATTTGTAGAGAGTCATTCAAACGAGAAGCTGGAGAGAGATTCGCAATGAATCGAACTAAAGAATAGCTTGAAATAAATAACGAACCAGTGGAACAATAAACAGGTACGATGCTGCTTCTATAATATTAGCATAAGCAACGTAAAACATAGTTATTACCGTATTTGTAGAGAGTCATTCAAACGAGAAGCTGGAGAGAGATTCGCAGTGAATCGAACTAAAGAATAGCTTGAAATAAATAGCGAACCAATGGAACAATAAACAGGTACGATGCTGCTTCTATAATATTAGCATTAGCAACGAGAAACATAGTTATTACCGTATTTGTAGAGAGTCATTCAAACGAGAAGCTGGAGAGAGATTCGCAATGAATCGAACTAAAGAATAGCTTGAAATAAATAGCGAACCAATGGAACAATAAACAGGTACGATGCTGCTTCTATAATATTAGCATAAGCAACGTAAAACATAGTTATTACCGTATTTGTAGAGAGTCATTCAAACCAGAAGCTGGAGAGAGATTCGCAATGAATCGAACTAAAGAATAGCTTGAAATAAATAACGAACCAATGGAACAATAAACAGGTACGATGCTGCTTCTATAATATTAGCATAAGCAACGTAAAACATAGTTATTACCGTATTTGTAGAGAGTCGTTCAAACGAGAAGCTGGAGAGAGATTCGCAATGAATCGAACTAAAGAATAGCTTGAAATAAATAACGAACCAATGGAACAATAAACAGGTACGATGCTGCTTCTATAATATTAGCATAAGCAACGAGAAACATAGTTATTACCGTATTTGTAGAGAGTTATTCAAACGAGAAGCTGGAGAGAGATTCGCAATGAATCGAACTAAAGAATAGCTTGAAATAAATAACGAACCAATGGAACAATAAACAGGTATGATGCTGCTTCTATCATATTAGCATAAGCAACGAGAAACATAGTTATTACCGTATTTGTAGAGAGTCATTCAAACGAGAAGCTGGAGAGAGATTTGCAATGAATCGAACTAAAGAATAGCTTGAAATAAATAGCGAACCAATGGAACAATAAACAGGTACGATGCTGCTTCTATAATATTAGCATAAGCAACGTAAAACATAGTTATTACCGTATTTGTAGAGAGTCATTCAAACCAGAAGCTGGAGAGAGATTCGCAATGAATCGAACTAAAGAATAGCTTGAAATAATAGCGAACCAATGGAACAATAAACAGGTACGATGCTGCTTCTATAATATTAGCATAAGCAACGTAAAACATAGTTATTACCGTATTTGTAGAGAGTCATTCAAACGAGAAGCTGGTCGCAATGAATCGAACTAAAGAATAGCTTGAAATAAATAACGAACCAGTGGAACAATAAACAGGTACGATGCTGCTTCTATAATATTAGCATAAGCAACGTAAAACATAGTTATTACCGTATTTGTAGAGAGTCATTCAAACGAGAAGCTGGAGAGAGATTCGCAATGAATCGAACTAAAGAATAGCTTGAAATAAATAGCGAACCAATGGAACAATAAACAGGTACGATGCTGCTTCTATAATATTAGCATTAGCAACGAGAAACATAGTTATTACCGTATTTGTAGAGAGTCATTCAAACGAGAAGCTGGAGAGAGATTCGCAATGAATCGAACTAAAGAATAGCTTGAAATAAATAGCGAACCAATGGAACAATAAACAGGTACGATGCTGCTTCTATAATATTAGCATAAGCAACGTAAAACATAGTTATTACCGTATTTGTAGAGAGTCATTCAAACCAGAAGCTGGAGAGAGATTCGCAATGAATCGAACTAAAGAATAGCTTGAAATAAATAACGAACCAATGGAACAATAAACAGGTACGATGCTGCTTCTATAATATTAGCATAAGCAACGTAAAACATAGTTATTACCGTATTTGTAGAGAGTCGTTCAAACGAGAAGCTGGAGAGAGATTCGCAATGAATCGAACTAAAGAATAGCTTGAAATAAATAACGAACCAATGGAACAATAAACAGGTACGATGCTGCTTCTATAATATTAGCATAAGCAAGGAGAAACATAGTTATTACCGTATTTGCAGAGAGTTATTCAAACGAGAAGCTGGAGAGAGATTCGCAATGAATCGAACTAAAGAATAGCTTGAAATAAATAACGAACCAATGGAACAATAAACAGGTATGATGCTGCTTCTATCATATTAGCATAAGCAACGAGAAACACAGTTATTACCGTATTTGTAGAGAGTCATTCAAACGAGAAGCTGGAGAGAGATTTGCAATGAATCGAACTAAAGAATAGCTTGAAATAAATAGCGAACCAATGGAACAATAAACAGGTACGATGCTGCTTCTATAATATTAGCATAAGCAACGTAAAACATAGTTATTACCGTATTTGTAGAGAGTCATTCAAACCAGAAGCTGGAGAGAGATTCGCAATGAATCGAACTAAAGAATAGCTTGAAAAATAGCGAACCAATGGAACAATAAACAGGTACGATGCTGCTTCTATAATATTAGCATTAAGCAACGAGAAACATAGTTATTACCGTATTTGTAGAGAGTTATTCAAACGAGAAGCTGGAGAGAGATTCGCAATGAATCGAACTAAAGAATAGCTTGAAATAAATAACGAACCAATGGAACAATAAACAGGTATGATGCTGCTTCTATCATATTAGCATAAGCAACGAGAAACACAGTTATTACCGTATTTGTAGAGAGTCATTCAAACGAGAAGCTGGAGAGAGATTTGCAATGAATCGAACTAAAGAATAGCTTGAAATAAATAGCGAACCAATGGAACAATAAACAGGTACGATGCTGCTTCTATAAATATTAGCATAAGCAACGTAAAACATAGTTATTACCGTATTTGTAGAGAGTCATTCAAACCAGAAGCTGGAGAGAGATTCGCAATGAATCGAACTAAAGAATAGCTTGAAATAAATAACGAACCAATGGAACAATAAACAGGTACGATGCTGCTTCTATAATATTAGCATAAGCAACGTAAAACATAGTTATTACCGTATTTGTAGAGAGTCATTCAAACCAGAAGCTGGAGAGAGATTCGCAATGAATCGAACTAAAGAATAGCTTGAAAAAATAGCGAACCAATGGAACAATAAACAGGTACGATGCTGCTTCTATAATATTAGCATAAGCAACGAGAAACATAGTTATTACCGTATTTGTAGAGAGTTATTCAAACGAGAAGCTGGAGAGAGATTCGCAATGAATCGAACTAAAGAATAGCTTGAAATAAATAACGAACCAGTGGAACAATAAACAGGTACGATGCTGCTTCTATAATATTAGCATAAGCAACGTAAAACATAGTTATTACCGTATTTGTAGAGAGTCATTCAAACGAGAAGCTGGAGAGAGATTCGCAATGAATCGAACTAAAGAATAGCTTGAAATAAATAGCGAACCAATGGAACAATAAACAGGTACGATGCTGCTTCTATAATATTAGCATTAGCAACGAGAAACATAGTTATTACCGTATTTGTAGAGAGTCATTCAAACGAGAAGCTGGAGAGAGATTCGCAATGAATCGAACTAAAGAATAGCTTGAAATAAATAGCGAACCAATGGAACAATAAACAGGTACGATGCTGCTTCTATAATATTAGCATTAGCAACGAGAAACATAGTTATTACCGTATTTGTAGAGAGTCATTCAAACGAGAAGCTGGAGAGAGATTCGCAATGAATCGAACTAAAGAATAGCTTGAAATAAATAACGAACCAATGGAACAATAAACAGGTATGATGCTGCTTCTATCATATTAGCATAAGCAACGAGAAACACAGTTATTACCGTATTTGTAGAGAGTCATTCAAACGAGAAGCTGGAGAGAGATTTGCAATGAATCGAACTAAAGAATAGCTTGAAATAAATAGCGAACCAATGGAACAATAAACAGGTACGATGCTGCTTCTATAATATTAGCATAAGCAACGTAAAACATAGTTATTACCGTATTTGTAGAGAGTCATTCAAACCAGAAGCTGGAGAGAGATTCGCAATGAATCGAACTAAAGAATAGCTTGAAATAAATAACGAACCAATGGAACAATAAAACAGGTACGATGCTGCTTCTATAATATTAGCATAAGCAACGTAAAACATAGTTATTACCGTATTTGTAGAGAGTCGTTCAAACGAGAAGCTGGAGAGAGATTCGCAATGAATCGAACTAAAGAATAGCTTGAAATAAATAACGAACCAATGGAACAATAAACAGGTACGATGCTGCTTCTATAATATTAGCATAAGCAAGGAGAAACATAGTTATTACCGTATTTGTAGAGAGTTATTCAAACGAGAAGCTGGAGAGAGATTCGCAATGAATCGAACTAAAGAATAGCTTGAAATAAATAACGAACCAATGGAACAATAAACAGGTATGATGCTGCTTCTATCATATTAGCATAAGCAACGAGAAACACAGTTATTACCGTATTTGTAGAGAGTCATTCAAACGAGAAGCTGGAGAGAGATTTGCAATGAATCGAACTAAAGAATAGCTTGAAATAAATAGCGAACCAATGGAACAATAAACAGGTACGATGCTGCTTCTATAATATTAGCATAAGCAACGTAAAACATAGTTATTACCGTATTTGTAGAGAGTCATTCAAACCAGAAGCTGGAGAGAGATTCGCAATGAATCGAACTAAAGAATAGCTTGAAATAAATAACGAACCAATGGAACAATAAACAGGTACGATGCTGCTTCTATAATATTAGCATAAGCAACGTAAAACATAGTTATTACCGTATTTGTAGAGAGTCATTCAAACCAGAAGCTGGAGAGTGATTCGCAATGAATCGAACTAAAGAATAGCTTGAAAAAATAGCGAACCAATGGAACAATAAACAGGTACGATGCTGCTTCTATAATATTAGCATAAGCAACGAGAAACATAGTTATTACCGTATTTGTAGAGAGTTATTCAAACGAGAAGCTGGAGAGAGATTCGCAATGAATCGAACTAAAGAATAGCTTGAAATAAATAACGAACCAGTGGAACAATAAACAGGTACGATGCTGCTTCTATAATATTAGCATAAGCAACGTAAAACATAGTTATTACCGTATTTGTAGAGAGTCATTCAAACGAGAAGCTGGAGAGAGATTCGCAATGAATCGAACTAAAGAATAGCTTGAAATAAATAGCGAACCAATGGAACAATAAACAGGTACGATGCTGCTTCTATAATATTAGCATTAGCAACGAGAAACATAGTTATTACCGTATTTGTAGAGAGTCATTCAAACCGAGAAGCTGGAGAGAGATTCGCAATGAATCGAACTAAAGAATAGCTTGAAATAAATAGCGAACCAATGGAACAATAAACAGGTACGATGCTGCTTCTATAATATTAGCATAAGCAACGTAAACATAGTTATTACCGTATTTGTAGAGAGTCATTCAAACCAGAAGCTGGAGAGAGATTCGCAATGAATCGAACTAAAGAATAGCTTGAAATAAATAACGAACCAATGGAACAATAAACAGGTACGATGCTGCTTCTATAATATTAGCATAAGCAACGTAAAACATAGTTATTACCGTATTTGTAGAGAGTCGTTCAAACGAGAAGCTGGAGAGAGATTCGCAATGAATCGAACTAAAGAATAGCTTGAAATAAATAACGAACCAATGGAACAATAAACAGGTACGATGCTGCTTCTATAATATTAGCATAAGCAACGAGAAACATAGTTATTACCGTATTTGTAGAGAGTTATTCAAACGAGAAGCTGGAGAGAGATTCGCAATGAATCGAACTAAAGAATAGCTTGAAATAAATAACGAACCAATGGAACAATAAACAGGTATGATGCTGCTTCTATCATATTAGCATAAGCAACGAGAAACATAGTTATTACCGTATTTGTAGAGAGTCATTCAAACGAGAAGCTGGAGAGAGATTTGCAATGAATCGAACTAAAGAATAGCTTGAAATAAATAGCGAACCAATGGAACAATAAACAGGTACGATGCTGCTTCTATAATATTAGCATAAGCAACGTAAAACATAGTTATTACCGTATTTGTAGAGAGTCATTCAAACCAGAAGCTGGAGAGAGATTCGCAATGAATCGAACTAAAGAATAGCTTGAAATAAATAGCGAACCAATGGAACAATAAACAGGTACGATGCTGCTTCTATAATATTAGCATAAGCAACGTAAAACATAGTTATTACCGTATTTGTAGAGAGTCATTCAAACGAGAAGCTGGAGAGAGATTCGCAATGAATCGAACTAAAGAATAGCTTGAAATAAATAACGAACCAGTGGAACAATAAACAGGTACGATGCTGCTTCTATAATATTAGCATAAGCAACGTAAAACATAGTTATTACCGTATTTGTAGAGAGTCATTCAAACGAGAAGCTGGAGAGAGATTCGCAATGAATCGAACTAAAGAATAGCTTGAAATAAATAGCGAACCAATGGAACAATAAACAGGTACGATGCTGCTTCTATAATATTAGCATAAGCAACGTAAAACATAGTTATTACCGTATTTGTAGAGAGTCATTCAAACCAGAAGCTGGAGAGAGATTCGCAATGAATCGAACTAAAGAATAGCTTGAAAAAATAGCGAACCAATGGAACAATAAACAGGTACGATGCTGCTTCTATAATATTAGCATAAGCAACGAGAAACATAGTTATTACCGTATTGTAGAGAGTTATTCAAACGAGAAGCTGGAGAGAGATTCGCAATGAATCGAACTAAAGAATAGCTTGAAATAAATAACGAACCAGTGGAACAATAAACAGGTACGATGCTGCTTCTATAATATTAGCATAAGCAACGTAAAACATAGTTATTACCGTATTTGTAGAGAGTCATTCAAACGAGAAGCTGGAGAGAGATTCGCAATGAATCGAACTAAAGAATAGCTTGAAATAAATAGCGAACCAATGGAACAATAAACAGGTACGATGCTGCTTCTATAATATTAGCATTAGCAACGA
The DNA here is from genome assembly GCF_964341445.2 of Mesoplodon mirus. Lineage (NCBI taxonomy): Eukaryota > Metazoa > Chordata > Mammalia > Artiodactyla > Ziphiidae > Mesoplodon > Mesoplodon mirus. The sequence goes on along the minus strand of NW_028294258.1, from coordinate 34,774 downwards.
GAAACATAGTTATTACCGTATTTGTAGAGAGTCATTCAAACGAGAAGCTGGAGAGAGATTCGCAATGAATCGAACTAAAGAATAGCTTGAAATAAATAGCGAACCAATGGAACAATAAACAGGTACGATGCTGCTTCTATAATATTAGCATTAGCAACGAGAAACATAGTTATTACCGTATTTGTAGAGAGTCATTCAAACGAGAAGCTGGAGAGAGATTCGCAATGAATCGAACTAAAGAATAGCTTGAAATAAATAGCGAACCAATGGAACAATAAACAGGTACGATGCTGCTTCTATAATATTAGCATAAGCAACGTAAAACATAGTTATTACCGTATTTGTAGAGAGTCATTCAAACCAGAAGCTGGAGAGAGATTCGCAATGAATCGAACTAAAGAATAGCTTGAAATAAATAACGAACCAATGGAACAATAAACAGGTACGATGCTGCTTCTATAATATTAGCATAAGCAACGTAAAACATAGTTATTACCGTATTTGTAGAGAGTCGTTCAAACGAGAAGCTGGAGAGAGATTCGCAATGAATCGAACTAAAGAATAGCTTGAAATAAATAACGAACCAATGGAACAATAAACAGGTACGATGCTGCTTCTATAATATTAGCATAAGCAACGAGAAACATAGTTATTACCGTATTTGTAGAGAGTTATTCAAACGAGAAGCTGGAGAGAGATTCGCAATGAATCGAACTAAAGAATAGCTTGAAATAAATAACGAACCAATGGAACAATAAACAGGTATGATGCTGCTTCTATCATATTAGCATAAGCAACGAGAAACATAGTTATTACCGTATTTGTAGAGAGTCATTCAAACGAGAAGCTGGAGAGAGATTTGCAATGAATCGAACTAAAGAATAGCTTGAAATAAATAGCGAACCAATGGAACAATAAACAGGTACGATGCTGCTTCTATAATATTAGCATAAGCAACGTAAAACATAGTTATTACCGTATTTGTAGAGAGTCATTCAAACCAGAAGCTGGAGAGAGATTCGCAATGAATCGAACTAAAGAATAGCTTGAAATAAATAGCGAACCAATGGAACAATAAACAGGTACGATGCTGCTTCTATAATATTAGCATAAGCAACGTAAAACATAGTTATTACCGTATTTGTAGAGAGTCATTCAAACGAGAAGCTGGAGAGAGATTCGCAATGAATCGAACTAAAGAATAGCTTGAAATAAATAACGAACCAGTGGAACAATAAACAGGTACGATGCTGCTTCTATAATATTAGCATAAGCAACGTAAAACATAGTTATTACCGTATTTGTAGAGAGTCATTCAAACGAGAAGCTGGAGAGAGATTCGCAATGAATCGAACTAAAGAATAGCTTGAAATAAATAGCGAACCAATGGAACAATAAACAGGTACGATGCTGCTTCTATAATATTAGCATAAGCAACGTAAAACATAGTTATTACCGTATTTGTAGAGAGTCATTCAAACCAGAAGCTGGAGAGAGATTCGCAATGAATCGAACTAAAGAATAGCTTGAAATAAATAGCGAACCAATGGAACAATAAACAGGTACGATGCTGCTTCTATAATATTAGCATAAGCAACGAGAAACATAGTTATTACCGTATTTGTAGAGAGTTATTCAAACGAGAAGCTGGAGAGAGATTCGCAATGAATCGAACTAAAGAATAGCTTGAAATAAATAACGAACCAGTGGAACAATAAACAGGTACGATGCTGCTTCTATAATATTAGCATAAGCAACGTAAAACATAGTTATTACCGTATTTGTAGAGAGTCATTCAAACGAGAAGCTGGAGAGAGATTCGCAATGAATCGAACTAAAGAATAGCTTGAAATAAATAGCGAACCAATGGAACAATAAACAGGTACGATGCTGCTTCTATAATATTAGCATTAGCAACGAGAAACATAGTTATTACCGTATTTGTAGAGAGTCATTCAAACGAGAAGCTGGAGAGAGATTCGCAATGAATCGAACTAAAGAATAGCTTGAAATAAATAGCGAACCAATGGAACAATAAACAGGTACGATGCTGCTTCTATAATATTAGCATTAGCAAAGAGAAACATAGTTATTACCGTATTTGTAGAGAGTCATTCAAACGAGAAGCTGGAGAGAGATTGCAATGAATCGAACTAAAGAATAGCTTGAAATAAATAGCGAACCAATGGAACAATAAACAGGTACGATGCTGCTTCTATAATATTAGCATAAGCAACGTAAAACATAGTTATTACCGTATTTGTAGAGAGTCATTCAAACCAGAAGCTGGAGAGAGATTCGCAATGAATCGAACTAAAGAATAGCTTGAAATAAATAACGAACCAATGGAACAATAAACAGGTACGATGCTGCTTCTATAATATTAGCATAAGCAACGTAAAACATAGTTATTACCGTATTTGTAGAGAGTCGTTCAAACGAGAAGCTGGAGAGAGATTCGCAATGAATCGAACTAAAGAATAGCTTGAAATAAATAACGAACCAATGGAACAATAAACAGGTACGATGCTGCTTCTATAATATTAGCATAAGCAACGAGAAACATAGTTATTACCGTATTTGTAGAGAGTTATTCAAACGAGAAGCTGGAGAGAGATTCGCAATGAATCGAACTAAAGAATAGCTTGAAATAAATAACGAACCAATGGAACAATAAACAGGTATGATGCTGCTTCTATCATATTAGCATAAGCAACGAGAAACACAGTTATTACCGTATTTGTAGAGAGTCATTCAAACGAGAAGCTGGAGAGAGATTTGCAATGAATCGAACTAAAGAATAGCTTGAAATAAATAGCGAACCAATGGAACAATAAACAGGTACGATGCTGCTTCTATAATATTAGCATAAGCAACGTAAAACATAGTTATTACCGTATTTGTAGAGAGTCATTCAAACCAGAAGCTGGAGAGAGATTCGCAATGAATCGAACTAAAGAATAGCTTGAAATAAATAACGAACCAATGGAACAATAACAGGTACGATGCTGCTTCTATAATATTAGCATAAGCAACGTAAAACATAGTTATTACCGTATTTGTAGAGAGTCATTCAAACCAGAAGCTGGAGAGAGATTCGCAATGAATCGAACTAAAGAATAGCTTGAAATTAAATAGCGAACCAATGGAACAATAAACAGGTACGATGCTGCTTCTATAATATTAGCATAAGCAACGAGAAACATAGTTATTACCGTATTTGTAGAGAGTTATTCAAACGAGAAGCTGGAGAGAGATTCGCAATGAATCGAACTAAAGAATAGCTTGAAATAAATAACGAACCAGTGGAACAATAAACAGGTACGATGCTGCTTCTATAATATTAGCATAAGCAACGTAAAACATAGTTATTACCGTATTTGTAGAGAGTCATTCAAACGAGAAGCTGGAGAGAGATTCGCAATGAATCGAACTAAAGAATAGCTTGAAATAAATAGCGAACCAATGAACAATAAACAGGTACGATGCTGCTTCTATAATATTAGCATTAGCAACGAGAAACATAGTTATTACCGTATTTGTAGAGAGTCATTCAAACGAGAAGCTGGAGAGAGATTCGCAATGAATCGAACTAAAGAATAGCTTGAAATAAATAGCGAACCAATGGAACAATAAACAGGTACGATGCTGCTTCTATAATATTAGCATAAGCAACGTAAAACATAGTTATTACCGTATTTGTAGAGAGTCATTCAAACCAGAAGCTGGAGAGAGATTCGCAATGAATCGAACTAAAGAATAGCTTGAAATAAATAACGAACCAATGGAACAATAAACAGGTACGATGCTGCTTCTATAATATTAGCATAAGCAACGTAAAACATAGTTATTACCGTATTTGTAGAGAGTCGTTCAAACGAGAAGCTGGAGAGAGATTCGCAATGAATCGAACTAAAGAATAGCTTGAAATAAATAACGAACCAATGGAACAATAAACAGGTACGATGCTGCTTCTATAATATTAGCATAAGCAACGAGAAACATAGTTATTACCGTATTTGTAGAGAGTTATTCAAACGAGAAGCTGGAGAGAGATTCGCAATGAATCGAACTAAAGAATAGCTTGAAATAAATAACGAACCAATGGAACAATAAACAGGTATGATGCTGCTTCTATCATATTAGCATAAGCAACGAGAAACATAGTTATTACCGTATTTGTAGAGAGTCATTCAAACGAGAAGCTGGAGAGAGATTTGCAATGAATCGAACTAAAGAATAGCTTGAAATAAATAGCGAACCAATGGAACAATAAACAGGTACGATGCTGCTTCTATAATATTAGCATAAGCAACGTAAAACATAGTTATTACCGTATTTGTAGAGAGTCATTCAAACCAGAAGCTGGAGAGAGATTCGCAATGAATCGAACTAAAGAATAGCTTGAAATAAATAGCGAACCAATGGAACAATAAACAGGTACGATGCTGCTTCTATAATATTAGCATAAGCAACGTAAAACATAGTTATTACCGTATTTGTAGAGAGTCATTCAAACGAGAAGCTGGAGAGAGATTCGCAATGAATCGAACTAAAGAATAGCTTGAAATAAATAACGAACCAATGGAACAATAAACAGGTACGATGCTGCTTCTATAATATTAGCATAAGCAACGTAAAACATAGTTATTACCGTATTTGTAGAGAGTCATTCAAACGAGAAGCTGGAGAGAGATTCGCAATGAATCGAACTAAAGAATAGCTTGAAATAAATAGCGAACCAATGGAACAATAAACAGGTACGATGCTGCTTCTATAATATTAGCATTAGCAACGAGAAACATAGTTATTACCGTATTTGTAGAGAGTCATTCAAACGAGAAGCTGGAGAGAGATTCGCAATGAATCGAACTAAAGAATAGCTTGAAATAAATAGCGAACCAATGGAACAATAAACAGGTACGATGCTGCTTCTATAATATTAGCATAAGCAACGTAAAACATAGTTATTACCGTATTTGTAGAGAGTCATTCAAACCAGAAGCTGGAGAGAGATTCGCAATGAATCGAACTAAAGAATAGCTTGAAATAAATAACGAACCAATGGAACAATAAACAGGTACGATGCTGCTTCTATAATATTAGCATAAGCAACGTAAAACATAGTTATTACCGTATTTGTAGAGAGTCGTTCAAACGAGAAGCTGGAGAGAGATTCGCAATGAATCGAACTAAAGAATAGCTTGAAATAAATAACGAACCAATGGAACAATAAACAGGTACGATGCTGCTTCTATAATATTAGCATAAGCAAGGAGAAACATAGTTATTACCGTATTTGTAGAGAGTTATTCAAACGAGAAGCTGGAGAGAGATTCGCAATGAATCGAACTAAAGAATAGCTTGAAATAAATAACGAACCAATGGAACAATAAACAGGTATGATGCTGCTTCTATCATATTAGCATAAGCAACGAGAAACACAGTTATTACGTATTTGTAGAGAGTCATTCAAACGAGAAGCTGGAGAGAGATTTGCAATGAATCGAACTAAAGAATAGCTTGAAATAAATAGCGAACCAATGGAACAATAAACAGGTACGATGCTGCTTCTATAATATTAGCATAAGCAACGTAAAACATAGTTATTACCGTATTGTAGAGAGTCATTCAAACCAGAAGCTGGAGAGAGATTCGCAATGAATCGAACTAAAGAATAGCTTGAAATAAATAACGAACCAATGGAACAATAAACAGGTACGATGCTGCTTCTATAATATTAGCATAAGCAACGTAAAACATAGTTATTACCGTATTTGTAGAGAGTCATTCAAACCAGAAGCTGGAGAGAGATTCGCAATGAATCGAACTAAAGAATAGCTTGAAAAATAGCGAACCAATGGAACAATAACAGGTACGATGCTGCTTCTATAATATTAGCATTAGCAACGAGAAACATAGTTATTACCGTATTTGTAGAGAGTCATTCAAACGAGAAGCTGGAGAGAGATTCGCAATGAATCGAACTAAAGAATAGCTTGAAATAAATAGCGAACCAATGGAACAATAAACAGGTACGATGCTGCTTCTATAATATTAGCATAAGCAACGTAAAACATAGTTATTACCGTATTTGTAGAGAGTCATTCAAACCAGAAGCTGGAGAGAGATTCGCAATGAATCGAACTAAAGAATAGCTTGAAATAAATAACGAACCAATGGAACAATAAACAGGTACGATGCTGCTTCTATAATATTAGCATAAGCAACGTAAAACATAGTTATTACCGTATTTGTAGAGAGTCATTCAAACGAGAAGATGGAGAGAGATTCGCAATGAATCGAACTAAAGAATAGCTTGAAATAAATAACGAACCAATGGAACAATAAACAGGTACGATGCTGCTTCTATAATATTAGCATAAGCAACGTAAAACATAGTTATTACCGTATTTGTAGAGAGTCGTTCAAACGAGAAGCTGGAGAGAGATTCGCAATGAATCGAACTAAAGAATAGCTTGAAATAAATAACGAACCAATGGAACAATAAACAGGTACGATGCTGCTTCTATAATATTAGCATAAGCAACGAGAAACATAGTTATTACCGTATTTGTAGAGAGTTATTCAAACGAGAAGCTGGAGAGAGATTCGCAATGAATCGAACTAAAGAATAGCTTGAAATAATAACGAACCAATGGAACAATAAACAGGTACGATGCTGCTTCTATCATATTAGCATAAGCAACGAGAAACATAGTTATTACCGTATTTGTAGAGAGTCATTCAAACGAGAAGCTGGAGAGAGATTTGCAATGAATCGAACTAAAGAATAGCTTGAAATAAATAGCGAACCATGGAACAATAAACAGGTACGATGCTGCTTCTATAATATTAGCATAAGCAACGTAAAACATAGTTATTACCGTATTTGTAGAGAGTCATTCAAACCAGAAGCTGGAGAGAGATTCGCAATGAATCGAACTAAAGAATAGCTTGAAATAAATAACGAACCAATGGAACAATAAACAGGTACGATGCTGCTTCTATCATATTAGCATAAGCAACGTAAAACATAGTTATTACCGTATTTGTAGAGAGTCATTCAAACGAGAAGCTGGAGAGAGATTCGCAATGAATCGAACTAAAGAATAGCTTGAAATAAATAACGAACCAATGGAACAATAAACAGGTACGATGCTGCTTCTATCATATTAGCATAAGCAACGTAAAACATAGTTATTACCGTATTTGTAGAGAGTCATTCAAACGAGAAGCTGGAGAGAGATTTGCAATGAATCGAACTAAGGAATAGCTTGAAATAAATAGCGAACCAATGGAACAATAAACAGGTACGATGCTGCTTCTATAATATTAGCATAAGCAACGTAAAACATAGTTATTACCGTATTTGTAGAGAGTCATTCAAACCAGAAGCTGGAGAGAGATTCGCAATGAATCGAACTAAAGAATAGCTTGAAATAAATAACGAACCAATGGAACAATAAACAGGTACGATGCTGCTTCTATCAATATTAGCATAAGCAACGTAAAACATAGTTATTACCGTATTTGTAGAGAGTCATTCAAACGAGAAGCTGGAGAGAGATTCGCAATGAATCGAACTAAAGAATAGCTTGAAATAAATAACGAACCAATGGAACAATAAACAGGTATGATGCTGCTTCTATCATATTAGCATAAGCAACGTAAAACATAGTTATTACAGTATTTGTAGAGAGTCATTCAAACGAGAAGCTGGAGAGAGATTCGCAATGAATCGAACTAAAGAATAGCTTGAAATAAATAACGAACCAATGGAACAATAAACAGGTACGATGCTGCTTCTATCATATTAGCATAAGCAACGTAAAACATAGTTATTACCGTATTTGTAGAGAGTCATTCAAACGAGAAGCTGGAGAGAGATTCGCAATGAATCGAACTAAAGAATAGCTTGAAATAAATAACGAACCAATGGAACAATAAACAGGTACGATGCTGCTTCTATCATATTAGCATTAGCAACGAGAAACATAGTTATTACCGTATTTGTAGAGAGTCTTTCAACGAGAAGCTGGAGAGAGATTCGCAATGAATCGAACTAAAGAATAGCTTGAAATAAATAGCGAACCAATGGAACAATAAACAGGTACGATGCTGCTTCTATCATATTAGCATAAGCAACGTAAAACATAGTTATTACCGTATTTGTAGAGAGTCATTCAAACGAGAAGCTGGAGAGAGATTCGCAATGAATCGAACTAAAGAATAGCTTGAAATAAATAACGAACCAATGGAACAATAAACAGGTACGATGCTGCTTCTATCATATTAGCATAAGCAACGTAAAACATAGTTATTACCGTATTTCTAGAGAGTCATTCAAACGAGAAGCTGGAGAGAGATTCGCAATGAATCGAACTAAAGAATAGCTTGAAATAAATAACGAACCAATGGAACAATAAACAGGTACGATGCTGCTTCTATAATATTAGCATTAGCAACGTGAAACATAGTTATTACCGTATTTGTAGAGAGTCATTCAAACGAGAAGTTGGAGAGAGATTCGCAATGAATCGAACTAAAGAATAGCTTGAAATAAATAACGAACCAATGGAACAATAAACAGGTACGATGCTGCTTCTATCATATTAGCATTAGCAACGAGAAACATAGTTATTACCGTATTTGTAGAGAGTTATTCAAACGAGAAGCTGGAGAGAGATTCGCAATGAATCGAACTAAAGAATAGCTTGAAATAAATAACGAACCAATGGAACAATAAACAGGTACGATGCTGCTTCTATCATATTAGCATAAGCAACGTAAAACATAGTTATTACCGTATTTGTAAAGAGTTATTCAAACGAGAAGCTGGAGAGAGATTCGCAATGAATTGAACTAAAGAATAGCTTGAAATAAATAACGAACCAATGGAACAATAAACAGGTACGATGCTGCTTCTATCATATTAGCATAAGCAACGCAAAACATAGTTATTACCGTATTTGTAGAGAGTTATTCAAACGAGAAGCTGGAGAGAGATTCGCAATGAATCGAACTAAAGAATAGCTTGAAATAAATAGCGAACCAATGGAACAATAAACAGGTACGATGCTGATTCTATAATATTAGCATAAGCAACGTAAAACATAGTTATTACCGTATTTGTAGAGAGTCATTCAAACGAGAAGCTGGAGAGAGATTCGCAATGAATCGAACTAAAGAATAGCTTGAAATAAATAGCGAACCAATGGAACAATAAACAGGTACGATGCTGCTTCTATAATATTAGCATAAGCAACGTAAAACATAGTTATTACCGTATTTGTAGAGAGTCATTCAAACGAGAAGCTGGAGAGAGATTCGCAATGAATCGAACTAAAGAATAGCTTGAAATAAATAACGAACCAATGGAACAATAAACAGGTACGATGCTGCTTCTATAATATTAGCATTAGCAACGAGAAACATAGTTATTACCGTATTTGTAGAGAGTCTTTCAAACCAGAAGTTGGAGAGAGATTCGCAATGAATCGAACTAAAGAATAGCTTGAAATAAATAACGAACCAATGGAACAATAAACAGGTACGATGCTGCTTCTATAGTATTAGCATAAGCAACGTAAAACATAGTTATTACCGTATTTGTAGAGAGTTATTCAAACGAGAAGCTGGAGAGAGATTCGCAATGAATCGAACTAAAGAATAGCTTGAAATAAATAACGAACCAATGGAACAATAAACAGGTACGATGCTGCTTCTATAATATTAGCATAAGCAACGTAAGACATAGTTATTACCATATTTGTAGAGAGTCGTTCAAACGAGAAGATGGAGAGAGATTCGCAATGAATCGAACTAAAGAATAGCTTGAAATAAATAGCGAACCAATGGAACAATAAACAGGTACGATGCTGATTCTATAATATTAGCATAAGCAACGTAAAACATAGTTATTACCGTATTTGTAGAGAGTCATTCAAACGAGAAGCTGGAGAGAGATTCGCAATGAATCGAACTAAAGAATAGCTTGAAATAAATAGCGAACCAATGGAACAATAAACAGGTACGATGCTGCTTCTATAATATTAGCATAAGCAACGTAAAACATAGTTATTACCGTATTTGTAGAGAGTTATTCAAACGAGAAGCTGGAGAGAGATTCGCAATGAATTGAACTAAAGAATAGCTTGAAATAAATAACGAACCAATGGAACAATAAACAGGTACGATGCTGCTTCTATCATATTAGCATAAGCAACGCAAAACATAGTTATTACCGTATTTGTAGAGAGTTATTCAAACGAGAAGCTGGAGAGAGATTCGCAATGAATCGAACTAAAGAATAGCTTGAAATAAATAGCGAACCAATGGAACAATAAACAGGTACGATGCTGCTTCTATCATATTAGCATAAGCAACGCAAAACATAGTTATTACCGTATTTGTAGAGAGTTATTCAAACGAGAAGCTGGAGAGAGATTCGCAATGAATCGAACTAAAGAATAGCTTGAAATAAATAGCGAACCAATGGAACAATAAACAGGTACGATGCTGATTCTATAATATTAGCATAAGCAACGTAAAACATAGTTATTACCGTATTTGTAGAGAGTCATTCAAACGAGAAGCTGGAGAGAGATTCGCAATGAATCGAACTAAAGAATAGCTTGAAATAAATAGCGAACCAATGGAACAATAAACAGGTACGATGCTGCTTCTATAATATTAGCATAAGCAACGTAAAACATAGTTATTACCGTATTTGTAGAGAGTCATTCAAACGAGAAGCTGGAGAGAGATTCGCAATGAATCGAACTAAAGAATAGCTTGAAATAAATAACGAACCAATGGAACAATAAACAGGTACGATGCTGCTTCTATAATATTAGCATTAGCAACGAGAAACATAGTTATTACCGTATTTGTAGAGAGTCTTTCAAACCAGAAGTTGGAGAGAGATTCGCAATGAATCGAACTAAAGAATAGCTTGAAATAAATAACGAACCAATGGAACAATAAACAGGTACGATGCTGCTTCTATAGTATTAGCATAAGCAACGTAAAACATAGTTATTACCGTATTTGTAGAGAGTTATTCAAACGAGAAGCTGGAGAGAGATTCGCAATGAATCGAACTAAAGAATAGCTTGAAATAAATAACGAACCAATGGAACAATAAACAGGTACGATGCTGCTTCTATAATATTAGCATAAGCAACGTAAAACATAGTTATTACCATATTTGTAGAGAGTCGTTCAAACGAGAAGATGGAGAGAGATTCGCAATGAATCGAACTAAAGAATAGCTTGAAATAAATAACGAACCAATGGAACAATAAACAGGTACGATGCTGCTTCTATAATATTAGCATAAGCAACGTAAAACATAGTTATTACCGTATTTGTAGAGAGTCATTCAAACCAGAAGCTGGAGAGAGATTCGCAATGAATCGAACTAAAGAATAGCTTGAAATAAATAACGAACCAATGGAACAATAAACAGGTACGATGCTGCTTCTATAATATTAGCATAAGCAACGTAAAACATAGTTATTACCATATTTGTAGAGAGTCGTTCAAACGAGAAGCTGGAGAGAGATTCGCAATGAATCGAACTAAAGAATAGCTTGAAATAAATAACGAACCAATGGAACAATAAACAGGTACGATGCTGCTTCTATAATATTAGCATAAGCAACGTAAAACATAGTTATTACCGTATTTGTAGAGAGTCGTTCAAACGAGAAGCTGGAGAGAGATTCGCAATGAATCGAACTAAAGAATAGCTTGAAATAAATAACGAACCAATGGAACAATAAACAGGTACGATGCTGCTTCTATAATATTAGCATAAGCAACGAGAAACATAGTTATTACCGTATTTGTAGAGAGTTATTCAAACGAGAAGCTGGAGAGAGATTCGCAATGAATCGAACTAAAGAATAGCTTGAAATAAATAACGAACCAATGGAACAATAAACAGGTATGATGCTGCTTCTATCATATTAGCATAAGCAACGAGAAACATAGTTATTACCGTATTTGTAGAGAGTCATTCAAACGAGAAGCTGTAGAGAGATTTGCAATGAATCGAACTAAAGAATAGCTTGAAATAAATAGCGAACCAATGGAACAATAAACAGGTACGATGCTGCTTCTATAATATTAGCATAAGCAACGTAAAACATAGTTATTACCGTATTTGTAGAGAGTCATTCAAACCAGAAGCTGGAGAGAGATTCGCAATGAATCGAACTAAAGAATAGCTTGAAATAAATAACGAACCAATGGAACAATAAACAGGTACGATGCTGCTTCTATCATATTAGCATAAGCAACGTAAAACATAGTTATTACCGTATTTGTAGAGAGTCATTCAAACGAGAAGCTGGAGAGAGATTTGCAATGAATCGAACTAAAGAATAGCTTGAAATAAATAGCGAACCAATGGAACAATAAACAGGTACGATGCTGCTTCTATAATATTAGCATAAGCAACGTAAAACATAGTTATTACCGTATTTGTAGAGAGTCATTCAAACCAGAAGCTGGAGAGAGATTCGCAATGAATCGAACTAAAGAATAGCTTGAAAAAATAGCGAACCAATGGAACAATAAACAGGTACGATGCTGCTTCTATAATATTAGCATTAGCAACGAGAAACATAGTTATTACCGTATTTGTAGAGAGTCATTCAAACCAGAAGCTGGAGAGAGATTCGCAATGAATCGAACTAAAGAATAGCTTGAAATAAATAGCGAACCAATGGAACAATAAACAGGTACGATGCTGCTTCTATAATATTAGCATAAGCAACGTAAAACATAGTTATTACCGTATTTGTAGAGAGTCATTCAAACCAGATGCTGGAGAGAGATTCGCAATGAATCGAACTAAAGAATAGCTTGAAATAAATAACGAACCAATGGAACAATAAACAGGTACGATGCTGCTTCTATAATATTAGCATTAGCAACGAGAAACATAGTTATTACCGTATTTGTAGAGAGTCATTCAAACCAGAAGCTGGAGAGAGATTCGCAATGAATCGAACTAAAGAATAGCTTGAAATAAATAGCGAACCAATGGAACAATAAACAGGTACGATGCTGCTTCTATAATATTAGCATAAGCAACGTAAAACATAGTTATTACCGTATTTGTAGAGAGTCATTCAAACCAGATGCTGGAGAGAGATTCGCAATGAATCGAACTAAAGAATAGCTTGAAATAAATAACGAACCAATGGAACAATAAACAGGTACGATGCTGCTTCTATCATATTAGCATAAGCAACGTAAAACATAGTTATTACCGTATTTGTAGAGAGTCATTCAAACGAGAAGCTGGAGAGAGATTCGCAATGAATCGAACTAAAGAATAGCTTGAAATAAATAACGAACCAATGGAACAATAAACAGGTATGATGCTGCTTCTATCATATTAGCATAAGCAACGTAAAACATAGTTATTACCGTATTTGTAGAGAGTCATTCAAACGAGAAGCTGGAGAGAGATTTGCAATGAATCGAACTAAGGAATAGCTTGAAATAAATAGCGAACCAATGGAACAATAAACAGGTACGATGCTGCTTCTATAATATTAGCATAAGCAACGTAAAACATAGTTATTACCGTATTTGTAGAGAGTCATTCAAACCAGAAGCTGGAGAGAGATTCGCAATGAATCGAACTAAAGAATAGCTTGAAATAAATAACGAACCAATGGAACAATAAACAGGTACGATGCTGCTTCTATCATATTAGCATAAGCAACGTAAAACATAGTTATTACCGTATTTGTAGAGAGTCATTCAAACGAGAAGCTGGAGAGAGATTCGCAATGAATCGAACTAAAGAATAGCTTGAAATAAATAACGAACCAATGGAACAATAAACAGGTATGATGCTGCTTCTATCATATTAGCATAAGCAACGTAAAACATAGTTATTACCGTATTTGTAGAGAGTTATTCAAACGAGAAGCTGGAGAGAGATTCGCAATGAATCGAACTAAAGAATAGCTTGAAATAAATAACGAACCAATGGAACAATAAACAGGTACGATGCTGCTTCTATAATATTAGCATAAGCAACGTAAAACATAGTTATTACCGTATTTGTAGAGAGTCATTCAAACGAGAAGCTGGAGAGAGATTCGCAATGAATCGAACTAAAGAATAGCTTGAAATAAATAGCAAACCAATGGAACAATAAACAGGTACGATGCTGCTTCTATAATATTAGCATTAGCAACGTGAAACATAGTTATTACCGTATTTGTAGAGAGTCTTTCAAACGAGAAGCTGGAGAGAGATTCGCAATGAATCGAACTAAAGAATAGCTTGAAATAAATAACGAACCAATGGAACAATAAACAGGTACGATGCTGCTTCTATCATATTAGCATTAGCAACGAGAAACATAGTTATTACCGTATTTGTAGAGAGTCATTCAAACGAGAAGCTGGAGAGAGATTCGCAATGAATCGAACTAAAGAATAGCTTGAAATAAATAACGAACCAATGGAACAATAAACAGGTACGATGCTGCTTCTATCATATTAGCATAAGCAACGTAAAACATAGTTATTACCGTATTTGTAGAGAGTCATTCAAACGAGAAGCTGGAGAGAGATTCGCAATGAATCGAACTAAAGAATAGCTTGAAATAAACAACGAACCAATGGAACAATAAACAGGTACGATGCTGCTTCTATAATATTAGCATAAGCAACGTGAAACATAGTTATTACCGTATTTGTAGAGAGTCATTCAAACGAGAAGCTGGAGAGAGATTCGCAATGAATCGAACTAAAGAATAGCTTGAAATAAATAGCAAACCAATGGAACAATAAACAGGTACGATGCTGCTTCTATAATATTAGCATTAGCAACGTGAAACATAGTTATTACCGTATTTGTAGAGAGTCTTTCAAACGAGAAGCTGGAGAGAGATTCGCAATGAATCGAACTAAAGAATAGCTTGAAATAAATAACGAACCAATGGAACAATAAACAGGTACGATGCTGCTTCTATAATATTAGCATTAGCAACGTGAAACATAGTTATTACCGTATTTGTAGAGAGTCTTTCAAACGAGAAGCTGGAGAGAGATTCGCAATGAATCGAACTAAAGAATAGCTTGAAATAAATAACGAACCAATGGAACAATAAACAGGTACGATGCTGCTTCTATCATATTAGCATTAGCAACGAGAAACATAGTTATTACCGTATTTGTAGAGAGTCATTCAAACGAGAAGCTGGAGAGAGATTCGCAATGAATCGAACTAAAGAATAGCTTGAAATAAATAACGAACCAATGGAACAATAAACAGGTACGATGCTGCTTCTATCATATTAGCATAAGCAACGTAAAACATAGTTATTACCGTATTTGTAGAGAGTCATTCAAACGAGAAGCTGGAGAGAGATTCGCAATGAATCGAACTAAAGAATAGCTTGAAATAAACAACGAACCAATGGAACAATAAACAGGTACGATGCTGCTTCTATAATATTAGCATAAGCAACGTGAAACATAGTTATTACCGTATTTGTAGAGAGTCATTCAAACGAGAAGCTGGAGAGAGATTCGCAATGAATCGAACTAAAGAATAGCTTGAAATAAATAACGAACCAATGGAACAATAAACAGGTACGATGCTGCTTCTATCATATTAGCATAAGCAACGTAAAACATAGTTATTACCGTATTTGTAGAGAGTCATTCAAACGAGAAGCTGGAGAGAGATTCGCAATGAATCGAACTAAAGAATAGCTTGAAATAAATAACGAACCAATGGAACAATAAACAGGTACGATGCTGCTTCTATCATATTAGCATTAGCAACGAGAAACATAGTTATTACCGTATTTGTAGAGAGTCTTTCAAACGAGAAGCTGGAGAGAGATTCGCAATGAATCGAACTAAAGAATAGCTTGAAATAAATAGCGAACCAATGGAACAATAAACAGGTACGATGCTGCTTCTATCATATTAGCATAAGCAACGTAAAACATAGTTATTACCGTATTTGTAGAGAGTCATTCAAACGAGAAGCTGGAGAGAGATTCGCAATGAATCGAACTAAAGAATAGCTTGAAATAAATAACGAACCAATGGAACAATAAACAGGTACGATGCTGCTTCTATCATATTAGCATAAGCAACGTAAAACATAGTTATTACCGTATTTGTAGAGAGTCGTTCAAACGAAAAGCTGGAGAGAGATTCGCAATGAATCGAACTAAAGAATAGCTTGAAATAAATAACGAACCAATGGAACAATAAACAGGTACGATGCTGCTTCTATAATATTAGCATTAGCAACGTGAAACATAGTTATTACCGTATTTGTAGAGAGTCATTCAAACGAGAAGTTGGAGAGAGATTCGCAATGAATCGAACTAAAGAATAGCTTGAAATAAATAACGAACCAATGGAACAATAAACAGGTACGATGCTGCTTCTATCATATTAGCATTAGCAACGAGAAACATAGTTATTACCGTATTTGTAGAGAGTTATTCAAACGAGAAGCTGGAGAGAGATTCGCAATGAATCGAACTAAAGAATAGCTTGAAATAAATAACGAACCAATGGAACAATAAACAGGTACGATGCTGCTTCTATCATATTAGCATAAGCAACGTAAAACATAGTTATTACCGTATTTGTAGAGAGTTATTCAAACGAGAAGCTGGAGAGAGATTCGCAATGAATTGAACTAAAGAATAGCTTGAAATAAATAACGAACCAATGGAACAATAAACAGGTACGATGCTGCTTCTATCATATTAGCATAAGCAACGTAAAACATAGTTATTACCGTATTTGTAGAGAGTTATTCAAACGAGAAGCTGGAGAGAGATTCGCAATGAATCGAACTAAAGAATAGCTTGAAATAAATAGCGAACCAATGGAACAATAAACAGGTACGATGCTGATTCTATAATATTAGCATAAGCAACGTAAAACATAGTTATTACCGTATTTGTAGAGAGTCATTCAAACGAGAAGCTGGAGAGAGATTCGCAATGAATCGAACTAAAGAATAGCTTGAAATAAATAGCGAACCAATGGAACAATAAACAGGTACGATGCTGCTTCTATAATATTAGCATAAGCAACGTAAAACATAGTTATTACCGTATTTGTAGAGAGTCATTCAAACGAGAAGCTGGAGAGAGATTCGCAATGAATCGAACTAAAGAATAGCTTGAAATAAATAACGAACCAATGGAACAATAAACAGGTACGATGCTGCTTCTATAGTATTAGCATAAGCAACGTAAAACATAGTTATTACCGTATTTGTAGAGAGTTATTCAAACGAGAAGCTGGAGAGAGATTCGCAATGAATCGAACTAAAGAATAGCTTGAAATAAATAACGAACCAATGGAACAATAAACAGGTATGATGCTGCTTCTATCATATTAGCATAAGCAACGAGAAACATAGTTATTACCGTATTTGTAGAGAGTCATTCAAACGAGAAGCTGGAGAGAGATTTGCAATGAATCGAACTAAAGAATAGCTTGAAATAAATAGCGAACCAATGGAACAATAAACAGGTACGATGCTGCTTCTATAATATTAGCATAAGCAACGTAAAACATAGTTATTACCGTATTTGTAGAGAGTCATTCAAACCAGAAGCTGGAGAGAGATTCGCAATGAATCGAACTAAAGAATAGCTTGAAATAAATAACGAACCAATGGAACAATAAACAGGTACGATGCTGCTTCTATCATATTAGCATAAGCAACGTAAAACATAGTTATTACCGTATTTGTAGAGAGTCATTCAAACGAGAAGCTGGAGAGAGATTTGCAATGAATCGAACTAAAGAATAGCTTGAAATAAATAACGAACCAATGGAACAATAAACAGGTACGATGCTGCTTCTATCATATTAGCATAAGCAACGTAAAACATAGTTATTACCGTATTTGTAGAGAGTTATTCAAACGAGAAGCTGGAGAGAGATTCGCAATGAATTGAACTAAAGAATAGCTTGAAATAAATAACGAACCAATGGAACAATAAACAGGTACGATGCTGCTTCTATCATATTAGCATAAGCAACGTAAAACATAGTTATTACCGTATTTGTAGAGAGTTATTCAAACGAGAAGCTGGAGAGAGATTCGCAATGAATCGAACTAAAGAATAGCTTGAAATAAATAGCGAACCAATGGAACAATAAACAGGTACGATGCTGATTCTATAACATTAGCATAAGCAACGTAAAACATAGTTATTACCGTATTTGTAGAGAGTCATTCAAACGAGAAGCTGGAGAGAGATTCGCAATGAATCGAACTAAAGAATAGCTTGAAATAAATAGCGAACCAATGGAACAATAAACAGGTACGATGCTGCTTCTATAATATTAGCATAAGCAACGTAAAACATAGTTATTACCGTATTTGTAGAGAGTCATTCAAACGAGAAGCTGGAGAGAGATTCGCAATGAATCGAACTAAAGAATAGCTTGAAATAAATAACGAACCAATGGAACAATAAACAGGTACGATGCTGCTTCTATAATATTAGCATTAGCAACGAGAAACATAGTTATTACCGTATTTGTAGAGAGTCTTTCAAACCAGAAGTTTGAGAGAGATTCGCAATGAATCGAACTAAAGAATAGCTTGAAATAAATAACGAACCAATGGAACAATAAACAGGTACGATGCTGCTTCTATAATATTAGCATAAGCAACGTAAAACATAGTTATTATCGTATTTGTAGAGAGTTATTCAAACGAGAAGCTGGAGAGAGATTCGCAATGAATCGAACTAAAGAATAGCTTGAAATAAATAACGAACCAATGGAACAATAAACAGGTATGATGCTGCTTCTATCATATTAGCATAAGCAACGAGAAACATAGTTATTACCGTATTTGTAGAGAGTCATTCAAACGAGAAGCTGGAGAGAGATTTGCAATGAATCGAACTAAAGAATAGCTTGAAATAAATAGCGAACCAATGGAACAATAAACAGTTACGATGCTGCTTCTATAATATTAGCATAAGCAACGTAAAACATAGTTATTACCGTATTTGTAGAGAGTCATTCAAACCAGAAGCTGGAGAGAGATTCGCAATGAATCGAACTAAAGAATAGCTTGAAATAAATAACGAACCAATGGAACAATAAACAGGTACGATGCTGCTTCTATCATATTAGCATAAGCAACGTAAAACATAGTTATTACCGTATTTGTAGAGAGTCATTCAAACGAGAAGCTGGAGAGAGATTTGCAATGAATCGAACTAAAGAATAGCTTGAAATAAATAGCGAACCAATGGAACAATAAACAGGTACGATGCTGCTTCTATAATATTAGCATAAGCAACGTAAAACATAGTTATTACCGTATTTGTAGAGAGTCATTCAAACGAGAAGCTGGAGAGAGATTCGCATTGAATCGAACTAAAGAATAGCTTGAAATAAATAACGAACCAATGGAACAATAAACAGGTACGATGCTGCTTCTATAATATTAGCATTAGCAACGAGAAACATAGTTATTACCGTATTTGTAGAGAGTCTTTCAAACCAGAAGTTTGAGAGAGATTCGCAATGAATCGAACTAAAGAATAGCTTGAAATAAATAACGAACCAATGGAACAATAAACAGGTACGATGCTCCTTCTATAATATTAGCATAAGCAACGTAAAACATAGTTATTACCGTATTTGTAGAGAGTTATTCAAACGAGAAGCTGGAGAGAGATTCGCAATGAATCGAACTAAAGAATAGCTTGAAATAAATAACGAACCAATGGAACAATAAACAGGTATGATGCTGCTTCTATCATATTAGCATAAGCAACGAGAAACATAGTTATTACCGTATTTGTAGAGAGTCATTCAAACGAGAAGCTGGAGAGAGATTTGCAATGAATCGAACTAAAGAATAGCTTGAAATAAATAGCGAACCAATGGAACAATAAACAGGTACGATGCTGCTTCTATAATATTAGCATAAGCAACGTAAAACATAGTTATTACCGTATTTGTAGAGAGTCATTCAAACCAGAAGCTGGAGAGAGATTCGCAATGAATCGAACTAAAGAATAGCTTGAAATAAATAACGAACCAATGGAACAATAAACAGGTACGATGCTGCTTCTATCATATTAGCATAAGCAACGTAAAACATAGTTATTACCGTATTTGTAGAGAGTCATTCAAACGAGAAGCTGGAGAGAGATTTGCAATGAATCGAACTAAAGAATAGCTTGAAATAAATAACGAACCAATGGAACAATAAACAGGTACGATGCTGCTTCTATCATATTAGCATAAGCAACGTAAAACATAGTTATTACCGTATTTGTAGAGAGTCATTCAAACGAGAAGCTGGAGAGAGATTTGCAATGAATCGAACTAAAGAATAGCTTGAAATAAATAGCGAACCAATGGAACAATAAACAGGTACGATGCTGCTTCTATAATATTAGCATAAGCAACGTAAAACATAGTTATTACCGTATTTGTAGAGAGTCATTCAAACGAGAAGCTGGAGAGAGATTTGCAATGAATCGAACTAAAGAATAGCTTGAAATAAATAGCGAACCAATGGAACAATAAACAGGTACGATGCTGCTTCTATAATATTAGCATAAGCAACGTAAAACATAGTTATTACCGTATTTGTAGAGAGTCATTCAAACGAGAAGCTGGAGAGAGATTTGCAATGAATCGAACTAAAGAATAGCTTGAAATAAATAGCGAACCAATGGAACAATAAACAGGTACGATGCTGCTTCTATAATATTAGCATAAGCAACGTAAAACATAGTTATTACCGTATTTGTAGAGAGTCATTCAAACGAGAAGCTGGAGAGAGATTTGCAATGAATCGAACTAAAGAATAGCTTGAAATAAATAGCGAACCAATGGAACAATAAACAGGTACGATGCTGCTTCTATAATATTAGCATAAGCAACGTAAAACATAGTTATTACCGTATTTGTAGAGAGTCATTCAAACGAGAAGCTGGAGAGAGATTTGCAATGAATCGAACTAAAGAATAGCTTGAAATAAATAGCGAACCAATGGAACAATAAACAGGTACGATGCTGCTTCTATAATATTAGCATAAGCAACGTAAAACATAGTTATTACCGTATTTGTAGAGAGTCATTCAAACCAGAAGCTGGAGAGAGATTCGCAATGAATCGAACTAAAGAATAGCTTGAAATAAATAACGAACCAATGGAACAATAAACAGGTACGATGCTGCTTCTATCATATTAGCATAAGCAACGTAAAACATAGTTATTACCGTATTTGTAGAGAGTCATTCAAACGAGAAGCTGGAGAGAGATTTGCAATGAATCGAACTAAAGAATAGCTTGAAATAAATAACGAACCAATGGAACAATAAACAGGTACGATGCTGCTTCTATCATATTAGCATAAGCAACGTAAAACATAGTTATTACCGTATTTGTAGAGAGTCATTCAAACGAGAAGCTGGAGAGAGATTTGCAATGAATCGAACTAAAGAATAGCTTGAAATAAATAGCGAACCAATGGAACAATAAACAGGTACGATGCTGCTTCTATAATATTAGCATAAGCAACGTAAAACATAGTTATTACCGTATTTGTAGAGAGTCATTCAAACGAGAAGCTGGAGAGAGATTTGCAATGAATCGAACTAAAGAATAGCTTGAAATAAATAGCGAACCAATGGAACAATAAACAGGTACGATGCTGCTTCTATAATATTAGCATAAGCAACGTAAAACATAGTTATTACCGTATTTGTAGAGAGTCATTCAAACCAGAAGCTGGAGAGAGATTCGCAATGAATCGAACTAAAGAATAGCTTGAAATAAATAGCGAACCAATGGAACAATAAACAGGTACGATGCTGCTTCTATAATATTAGCATAAGCAACGTAAAACATAGTTATTACCGTATTTGTAGAGAGTTATTCAAACGAGAAGCTGGAGAGAGATTCGCAATGAATCGAACTAAAGAATAGCTTGAAATAAATAACGAACCAATGGAACAATAAACAGGTATGATGCTGCTTCTATCATATTAGCATAAGCAACGAGAAACATAGTTATTACCGTATTTGTAGAGAGTCATTCAAACGAGAAGCTGGAGAGAGATTCGCAATGAATCGAACTAAAGAATAGCTTGAAATAAATAACGAACCAATGGAACAATAAACAGGTACGATGCTGCTTCTATAATATTAGCATAAGCAACGTAAAACATAGTTATTACCGTATTTGTAGAGAGTTATTCAAACGAGAAGCTGGAGAGAGATTCGCAATGAATCGAACTAAAGAATAGCTTGAAATAAATAACGAACCAATGGAACAATAAACAGGTATGATGCTGCTTCTATCATATTAGCATAAGCAACGAGAAACATAGTTATTACCGTATTTGTAGAGAGTCATTCAAACGAGAAGCTGGAGAGAGATTTGCAATGAATCGAACTAAAGGATAGCTTGAAATAAATAGCGAACCAATGGAACAATAAACAGGTACGATGCTGCTTCTATAATATTAGCATAAGCAACGTAAAACATAGTTATTACCGTATTTGTAGAGAGTCATTCAAACCAGAAGCTGGAGAGAGATTCGCAATGAATCGAACTAAAGAATAGCTTGAAATAAATAGCGAACCAATGGAACAATAAACAGGTACGATGCTGCTTCTATAATATTAGCATAAGCAACGTAAAACATAGTTATTACCGTATTTGTAGAGAGTTATTCAAACGAGAAGCTGGAGAGAGATTCGCAATGAATCGAACTAAAGAATAGCTTGAAATAAATAACGAACCAATGGAACAATAAACAGGTATGATGCTGCTTCTATCATATTAGCATAAGCAACGAGAAACATAGTTATTACCGTATTTGTAGAGAGTCATTCAAACGAGAAGCTGGAGAGAGATTTGCAATGAATCGAACTAAAGAATAGCTTGAAATAAATAGCGAACCAATGGAACAATAAACAGGTACGATGCTGCTTCTATAATATTAGCATAAGCAACGTAAAACATAGTTATTACCGTATTTGTAGAGAGTCATTCAAACCAGAAGCTGGAGAGAGATTCGCAATGAATCGAACTAAAGAATAGCTTGAAATAAATAACGAACCAATGGAACAATAAACAGGTACGATGCTGCTTCTATCATATTAGCATAAGCAACGTAAAACATAGTTATTACCGTATTTGTAGAGAGTCATTCAAACGAGAAGCTGGAGAGAGATTTGCAATGAATCGAACTAAAGAATAGCTTGAAATAAATAGCGAACCAATGGAACAATAAACAGGTACGATGCTGCTTCTATAATATTAGCATAAGCAACGTAAAACATAGTTATTACCGTATTTGTAGAGAGTCATTCAAACGAGAAGCTGGAGAGAGATTCGCAATGAATCGAACTAAAGAATAGCTTGAAATAAATAACGAACCAATGGAACAATAAACAGGTACGATGCTGCTTCTATAATATTAGCATTAGCAACGAGAAACATAGTTATTACCGTATTTGTAGAGAGTCTTTCAAACCAGAAGTTTGAGAGAGATTCGCAATGAATCGAACTAAAGAATAGCTTGAAATAAATAACGAACCAATGGAACAATAAACAGGTACGATGCTGCTTCTATAATATTAGCATAAGCAACGTAAAACATAGTTATTACCGTATTTGTAGAGAGTTATTCAAACGAGAAGCTGGAGAGAGATTCGCAATGAATCGAACTAAAGAATAGCTTGAAATAAATAACGAACCAATGGAACAATAAACAGGTATGATGCTGCTTCTATCATATTAGCATAAGCAACGAGAAACATAGTTATTACCGTATTTGTAGAGAGTCATTCAAACGAGAAGCTGGAGAGAGATTTGCAATGAATCGAACTAAAGAATAGCTTGAAATAAATAGCGAACCAATGGAACAATAAACAGGTACGATGCTGCTTCTATAATATTAGCATAAGCAACGTAAAACATAGTTATTACCGTATTTGTAGAGAGTCATTCAAACCAGAAGCTGGAGAGAGATTCGCAATGAATCGAACTAAAGAATAGCTTGAAATAAATAACGAACCAATGGAACAATAAACAGGTACGATGCTGCTTCTATCATATTAGCATAAGCAACGTAAAACATAGTTATTACCGTATTTGTAGAGAGTCATTCAAACGAGAAGCTGGAGAGAGATTTGCAATGAATCGAACTAAAGAATAGCTTGAAATAAATAACGAACCAATGGAACAATAAACAGGTACGATGCTGCTTCTATCATATTAGCATAAGCAACGTAAAACATAGTTATTACCGTATTTGTAGAGAGTCATTCAAACGAGAAGCTGGAGAGAGATTTGCAATGAATCGAACTAAAGAATAGCTTGAAATAAATAGCGAACCAATGGAACAATAAACAGGTACGATGCTGCTTCTATAATATTAGCATAAGCAACGTAAAACATAGTTATTACCGTATTTGTAGAGAGTCATTCAAACGACAAGCTGGAGAGAGATTTGCAATGAATCGAACTAAAGAATAGCTTGAAATAAATAGCGAACCAATGGAACAATAAACAGGTACGATGCTGCTTCTATAATATTAGCATAAGCAACGTAAAACATAGTTATTACCGTATTTGTAGAGAGTCATTCAAACCAGAAGCTGGAGAGAGATTCGCAATGAATCGAACTAAAGAATAGCTTGAAATAAATAGCGAACCAATGGAACAATAAACAGGTACGATGCTGCTTCTATCATATTAGCATAAGCAACGTAAAACATAGTTATTACCGTATTTATAGAGAGTCATTCAAACGATAAGCTGGAGAGAGATTTGCAATGAATCGAACTAAAGAATAGCTTGAAATAAATAGCGAACCAATGGAACAATAAACAGGTACGATGCTGCTTCTATAATATTAGCATTAGCAACGTAAAACATAGTTATTACCGTATTTGTAGAGAGTCATTCAAACCAGAAGCTGGAGAGAGATTCGCAATGAATCGAACTAAAGAATAGCTTGAAATAAATAACGAACCAATGGAACAATAAACAGGTACGATGCTGCTTCTTTAATATTAGCATAAGCAACGTAAAACATAGTTATTACCGTATTTGTAGAGAGACGTTCAAACGAGAAGCTGGAGAGAGATTCGCAATGAATCGAACTCAAGAATAGCTTGAAATAAATAACGAACCAATGGAACAATAAACAGGTACGATGCTGCTTCTATAATATTAGCATAAGCAACGTAAAACGTAGTTATTACCGTGTTTGTAGAGAGTCATTCAAACGAGAAGCTGGAGAGAGATTCGCAATGAATCGAACTAAAGAATAGCTTGAAATAAATAACGAACCAATGGAACAATAAACAGGGTACGATGCTGCTTCTATAATATTAGCATAAGCAACGTAAAACATAGTTATTACCGTATTTGTAGAGAGTCATTCAAACGAGAAGCTGGAGAGAGATTCGCAATGAATCGAACTAAAGAATAGCTTGAAATAAATAACGAACCAATGGAACAATAAACAGGTACGATGCTGCTTCTATCATATTAGCATAAGCAACGTAAAACATAGTTATTACCGTATTTGTAGAGAGTCATTCAAACGAGAAGCTGGAGAGAGATTCGCAATGAATCGAACTAAAGAATAGCTTGAAATAAATAACGAACCAATGGAACAATAAACAGGTACGATGCTGCTTCTATCATATTAGCATAAGCAACGTAAAACATAGTTATTACCGTATTTGTAGAGAGTCATTCAAACGAGAAGCTGGAGAGAGATTCGCAATGAATCGAACTAAAGAATAGCTTGAAATAAATAACGAACCAATGGAACAATAAACAGGTACGATGCTGCTTCTATAATATTAGCATTAGCAACGAGAAACATAGTTATTACCGTATTTGTAGAGAGTCATTCAAACGAGAAGCTGGAGAGAGATTCGCAATGAATCGAACTAAAGAATAGCTTGAAATAAATAACGAACCAATGGAACAATAAACAGGTACGATGCTGCTTCTATCATATTAGCATAAGCAACGTAAAACATAGTTATTACCGTATTTGTAGAGAGTTATTCAAACGAGAAGCTGGAGAGAGATTCGCAATGAATCGAACTAAAGAATAGCTTGAAATAAATAGCGAACCAATGGAACAATAAACAGGTACGATGCTGCTTCTATAATATTAGCATAAGCAACGTAAAACATAGTTATTACCGTATTTGTAGAGAGTCATTCAAACGAGAAGCTGGAGAGAGATTCGCAATGAATCGAACTAAAGAATAGCTTGAAATAAATAACGAACCAATGGAACAATAAACAGGTACGATGCTGCTTCTATAATATTAGCATAAGCAACGTAAAACATAGTTATTACCGTATTTGTAGAGAGTCATTCAAACGAGAAGCTGGAGAGAGATTCGCAATGAATCGAACTAGAGAATAGCTTGAAATAAATAGCGAACCAATGGAACAATAAACAGGTACGATGCTGCTTCTATAATATTAGCATAAGCAACGTAAAACATAGTTATTACCGTATTTGTAGAGAGTCATTCAAACCAGAAGCTGGAGAGAGATTCGCTATGAATCGAACTAAAGAATAGCTTGAAATAAATAACGAACCAATGGAACAATAAACAGGTACGATGCTGCTTCTATAATATTAGCATAAGCAACGTAAAACATAGTTATTACCGTATTTGTAGAGAGTCGTTCAAACGAGAAGCTGGAGAGAGATTCGCAATGAATCGAACTAAAGAATAGCTTGAAATAAATAACGAACCAATGGAACAATAAACAGGTACGATGCTGCTTCTATAATATTAGCATAAGCAACGAGAAACATAGTTATTACCGTATTTGTAGAGAGTTATTCAAACGAGAAGCTGGAGAGAGATTCGCAATGAATCGAACTAAAGAATAGCTTGAAATAAATAACGAACCAATGGAACAATAAACAGGTATGATGCTGCTTCTATCATATTAGCATAAGCAACGAGAAACATAGTTATTACCGTATTTGTAGAGAGTCATTCAAACGAGAAGCTGGAGAGAGATTTGCAATGAATCGAACTAAAGAATAGCTTGAAATAAATAGCGAACCAATGGAACAATAAACAGGTACGATGCTGCTTCTATAATATTAGCATAAGCAACGTAAAACATAGTTGTTACCGTATTTGTAGAGAGTCATTCAAACCAGAAGCTGGAGAGAGATTCGCAATGAATCGAACTAAAGAATAGCTTGAAATAAATAGCGAACCAATGGAACAATAAACAGGTACGATGCTGCTTCTATAATATTAGCATAAGCAACGTAAAACATAGTTATTACCGTATTTGTAGAGAGTCATTCAAACGAGAAGCTGGAGAGAGATTCGCAATGAATCGAACTAAAGAATAGCTTGAAATAAATAACGAACCAGTGGAACAATAAACAGGTACGATGCTGCTTCTATAATATTAGCATAAGCAACGTAAAACATAGTTATTACCGTATTTGTAGAGAGTCATTCAAACGAGAAGCTGGAGAGAGATTCGCAATGAATCGAACTAAAGAATAGCTTGAAATAAATAGCGAACCAATGGAACAATAAACAGGTACGATGCTGCTTCTATAATATTAGCATTAGCAACGAGAAACATAGTTATTACCGTATTTGTAGAGAGTCATTCAAACCAGAAGCTGGAGAGAGATTCGCAATGAATCGAACTAAAGAATAGCTTGAAATAAATAACGAACCAATGGAACAATAAACAGGTACGATGCTGCTTCTATAATATTAGCATAAGCAACGTAAAACATAGTTATTACCGTATTTGTAGAGAGTCGTTCAAACGAGAAGCTGGAGAGAGATTCGCAATGAATCGAACTAAAGAATAGCTTGAAATAAATAACGAACCAATGGAACAATAAACAGGTACGATGCTGCTTCTATAATATTAGCATAAGCAACGAGAAACATAGTTATTACCGTATTTGTAGAGAGTTATTCAAACGAGAAGCTGGAGAGAGATTCGCAATGAATCGAACTAAAGAATAGCTTGAAATAAATAGCGAACCAATGGAACAATAAACAGGTACGATGCTGCTTCTATAATATTAGCATAAGCAACGTAAAACATAGTTGTTACCGTATTTGTAGAGAGTCATTCAAACCAGAAGCTGGAGAGAGATTCGCAATGAATCGAACTAAAGAATAGCTTGAAATAAATAGCGAACCAATGGAACAATAAACAGGTACGATGCTGCTTCTATAATATTAGCATAAGCAACGTAAAACATAGTTATTACCGTATTTGTAGAGAGTCATTCAAACGAGAAGCTGGAGAGAGATTCGCAATGAATCGAACTAAAGAATAGCTTGAAATAAATAGCGAACCAATGGAACAATAAACAGGTACGATGCTGCTTCTATAATATTAGCATAAGCAACGTAAAACATAGTTATTACCGTATTTGTAGAGAGTCATTCAAACCAGAAGCTGGAGAGAGATTCGCAATGAATCGAACTAAAGAATAGCTTGAAATAAATAACGAACCAATGGAACAATAAACAGGTACGATGCTGCTTCTATAATATTAGCATTAGCAACGAGAAACATAGTTATTACCGTATTTGTAGAGAGTCGTTCAAACGAGAAGCTGGAGAGAGATTCGCAATGAATCGAACTAAAGAATAGCTTGAAATAAATAACGAACCAATGGAACAATAAACAGGTACGATGCTGCTTCTATAATATTAGCATAAGCAACGTAAAACATAGTTATTACCGTATTTGTAGAGAGTCATTCAAACCAGAAGCTGGAGAGAGATTCGCAATGAATCGAACTAAAGAATAGCTTGAAATAAATAACGAACCAATGGAACAATAAACAGGTACGATGCTGCTTCTATAATATTAGCATAAGCAACGTAAAACATAGTTATTACCGTATTTGTAGAGAGTCGTTCAAACGAGAAGCTGGAGAGAGATTCGCAATGAATCGAACTAAAGAATAGCTTGAAATAAATAGCGAACCAATGGAACAATAAACAGGTACGATGCTGCTTCTATAATATTAGCATAAGCAACTTAAAACATAGTTGTTACCGTATTTGTAGAGAGTCATTCAAACCAGAAGCTGGAGAGAGATTCGCAATGAATCGAACTAAAGAATAGCTTGAAATAAATAGCGAACCAATGGAACAATAAACAGGTACGATGCTGCTTCTATAATATTAGCATAAGCAACTTAAAACATAGTTGTTACCGTATTTGTAGAGAGTCATTCAAACCAGAAGCTGGAGAGAGATTCGCAATGAATCGAACTAAAGAATAGCTTGAAATAAATAACGAACCAGTGGAACAATAAACAGGTACGATGCTGCTTCTATAATATTAGCATAAGCAACGTAAAACATAGTTATTACCGTATTTGTAGAGAGTCATTCAAACGAGAAGCTGGAGAGAGATTCGCAATGAATCGAACTAAAGAATAGCTTGAAATAAATAGCGAACCAATGGAACAATAAACAGGTACGATGCTGCTTCTATAATATTAGCATTAGCAACGAGAAACATAGTTATTACCGTATTTGTAGAGAGTCATTCAAACGAGAAGCTGGAGAGAGATTCGCAATGAATCGAACTAAAGAATAGCTTGAAATAAATAGCGAACCAATGGAACAATAAACAGGTACGATGCTGCTTCTATAATATTAGCATAAGCAACGTAAAACATAGTTATTACCGTATTTGTAGAGAGTCATTCAAACCAGAAGCTGGAGAGAGATTCGCAATGAATCGAACTAAAGAATAGCTTGAAATAAATAACGAACCAATGGAACAATAAACAGGTATGATGCTGCTTCTATCATATTAGCATAAGCAACGAGAAACATAGTTATTACCGTATTTGTAGAGAGTCATTCAAACGAGAAGCTGGAGAGAGATTTGCAATGAATCGAACTAAAGAATAGCTTGAAATAAATAGCGAACCAATGGAACAATAAACAGGTACGATGCTGCTTCTATAATATTAGCATAAGCAACGTAAAACATAGTTATTACCGTATTTGTAGAGAGTCATTCAAACCAGAAGCTGGAGAGAGATTCGCAATGAATCGAACTAAAGAATAGCTTGAAATAAATAACGAACCAATGGAACAATAAACAGGTACGATGCTGCTTCTATCATATTAGCATAAGCAACGTAAAACATAGTTATTACCGTATTTGTAGAGAGTCATTCAAACGAGAAGCTGGAGAGAGATTTGCAATGAATCGAACTAAAGAATAGCTTGAAATAAATAGCGAACCAATGGAACAATAAACAGGTACGATGCTGCTTCTATAATATTAGCATAAGCAACGTAAAACATAGTTATTACCGTATTTGTAGAGAGTCATTCAAACCAGAAGCTGGAGAGAGATTCGCAATGAATCGAACTAAAGAATAGCTTGAAATAAATAACGAACCAATGGAACAATAAACAGGTACGATGCTGCTTCTATCATATTAGCATAAGCAACGTAAAACATAGTTATTACCGTATTTGTAGAGAGTCATGCAAACGAGAAGCTGGAGAGAGATTTGCAATGAATCGAACTAAAGAATAGCTTGAAATAAATAGCGAACCAATGGAACAATAAACAGGTACGATGCTGCTTCTATAATATTAGCATAAGCAACGTAAAACATAGTTATTACCGTATTTGTAGAGAGTCATTCAAACGAGAAGCTGGAGAGAGATTTGCAATGAATGGAACTAAAGAATAGCTTGAAATAAATAGCGAACCAATGGAACAATAAACAGGTACGATGCTGCTTCTATAATATTAGCATAAGCAACGTAAAACATAGTTATTACCGTATTTGTAGAGAGTCATTCAAACCAGAAGCTGGAGAGAGATTCGCAATGAATCGAACTAAAGAATAGCTTGAAATAAATAGCGAACCAATGGAACAATAAACAGGTACGATGCTGCTTCTATCATATTAGCATAAGCAACGTAAAACATAGTTATTACCGTATTTATAGAGAGTCATTCAAACGATAAGCTGGAGAGAGATTTGCAATGAATCGAACTAAAGAATAGCTTGAAATAAATAGCGAACCAATGGAACAATAAACAGGTACGATGCTGCTTCTATAATATTAGCATTAGCAACGTAAAACATAGTTATTACCGTATTTGTAGAGAGTCATTCAAACCAGAAGCTGGAGAGAGATTCGCAATGAATCGAACTAAAGAATAGCTTGAAATAAATAACGAACCAATGGAACAATAAACAGGTACGATGCTGCTTCTATAATATTAGCATAAGCAACGTAAAACATAGTTATTACCGTATTTGTAGAGAGACGTTCAAACGAGAAGCTGGAGAGAGATTCGCAATGAATCGAACTCAAGAATAGCTTGAAATAAATAACGAACCAATGGAACAATAAACAGGTACGATGCTGCTTCTATAATATTAGCATAAGCAACGTAAAACGTAGTTATTACCGTGTTTGTAGAGAGTCATTCAAACGAGAAGCTGGAGAGAGATTCGCAATGAATCGAACTAAAGAATAGCTTGAAATAAATAACGAACCAATGGAACAATAAACAGGGTACGATGCTGCTTCTCTAATATTAGCATAAGCAACGTAAAACATAGTTATTACCGTATTTGTAGAGAGACATTCAAACGAGAAGCTGGAGAGAGATTCGCAATGAATCGAACTAAAGAATAGCTTGAAATAAATAACGAACCAATGGAACAATAAACAGGTACGATGCTGCTTCTATCATATTAGCATAAGCAACGTAAAACATAGTTATTACCGTATTTGTAGAGAGTCATTCAAACGAGAAGCTGGAGAGAGATTCGCAATGAATCGAACTAAAGAATAGCTTGAAATAAACAACGAACCAATGGAACAATAAACAGGTACGATGCTGCTTCTATCATATTAGCATAAGCAACGTAAAACATAGTTATTACCGTATTTGTAGAGAGTCATTCAAACGAGAAGCTGGAGAGAGATTCGCAATGAATCGAACTAAAGAATAGCTTGAAATAAATAACGAACCAATGGAACAATAAACAGGTACGATGCTGCTTCTATAATATTAGCATTAGCAACGAGAAACATAGTTATTACCGTATTTGTAGAGAGTCATTCAAACGAGAAGCTGGAGAGAGATTCGCAATGAATCGAACTAAAGAATAGCTTGAAATAAATAACGAACCAATGGAACAATAAACAGGTACGATGCTGCTTCTATCATATTAGCATAAGCAACGTAAAACATAGTTATTACCGTATTTGTAGAGAGTCATTCAAACGAGAAGCTGGAGAGAGATTCGCAATGAATCGAACTAAAGAATAGCTTGAAATAAATAACGAACCAATGGAACAATAAACAGGTACGATGCTGCTTCTATAATATTAGCATAAGCAACGTAAAACATAGTTATTACCGTATTTGTAGAGAGTCATTCAAACGAGAAGCTGGAGAGAGATTCGCAATGAATCGAACTAAAGAATAGCTTGAAATAAATAGCGAACCAATGGAACAATAAACAGGTACGATGCTGCTTCTATAATATTAGCATTAGCAACGAGAAACATAGTTATTACCGTATTTGTAGAGAGTCATTCAAACCAGAAGCTGGAGAGAGATTCGCAATGAATCGAACTAAAGAATAGCTTGAAATAAATAACGAACCAATGGAACAATAAACAGGTACGATGCTGCTTCTATAATATTAGCATAAGCAACGTAAAACATAGTTATTACCGTATTTGTAGAGAGTCGTTCAAACGAGAAGCTGGAGAGAGATTCGCAATGAATCGAACTAAAGAATAGCTTGAAATAAATAACGAACCAATGGAACAATAAACAGGTACGATGCTGCTTCTATAATATTAGCATAAGCAACGAGAAACATAGTTATTACCGTATTTGTAGAGAGTTATTCAAACGAGAAGCTGGAGAGAGATTCGCAATGAATCGAACTAAAGAATAGCTTGAAATAAATAACGAACCAATGGAACAATAAACAGGTATGATGCTGCTTCTATCATATTAGCATAAGCAACGAGAAACATAGTTATTACCGTATTTGTAGAGAGTCATTCAAACGAGAAGCTGGAGAGAGATTCGCAATGAATCGAACTAAAGAATAGCTTGAAATAAATAACGAACCAGTGGAACAATAAACAGGTACGATGCTGCTTCTATAATATTAGCATAAGCAACGTAAAACATAGTTATTACCGTATTTGTAGAGAGTCATTCAAACGAGAAGCTGGAGAGAGATTCGCAATGAATCGAACTAAAGAATAGCTTGAAATAAATAGCGAACCAATGGAACAATAAACAGGTACGATGCTGCTTCTATAATATTAGCATTAGCAACGAGAAACATAGTTATTACCGTATTTGTAGAGAGTCATTCAAACGAGAAGCTGGAGAGAGATTCGCAATGAATCGAACTAAAGAATAGCTTGAAATAAATAGCGAACCAATGGAACAATAAACAGGTACGATGCTGCTTCTATAATATTAGCATAAGCAACGTAAAACATAGTTATTACCGTATTTGTAGAGAGTCATTCAAACCAGAAGCTGGAGAGAGATTCGCAATGAATCGAACTAAAGAATAGCTTGAAATAAATAACGAACCAATGGAACAATAAACAGGTACGATGCTGCTTCTATAATATTAGCATAAGCAACGTAAAACATAGTTATTACCGTATTTGTAGAGAGTCGTTCAAACGAGAAGCTGGAGAGAGATTCGCAATGAATCGAACTAAAGAATAGCTTGAAATAAATAACGAACCAATGGAACAATAAACAGGTACGATGCTGCTTCTATAATATTAGCATAAGCAACGAGAAACATAGTTATTACCGTATTTGTAGAGAGTTATTCAAACGAGAAGCTGGAGAGAGATTCGCAATGAATCGAACTAAAGAATAGCTTGAAATAAATAACGAACCAATGGAACAATAAACAGGTATGATGCTGCTTCTATCATATTAGCATAAGCAACGAGAAACATAGTTATTACCGTATTTGTAGAGAGTCATTCAAACGAGAAGCTGGAGAGAGATTTGCAATGAATCGAACTAAAGAATAGCTTGAAATAAATAGCGAACCAATGGAACAATAAACAGGTACGATGCTGCTTCTATAATATTAGCATAAGCAACGTAAAACATAGTTATTACCGTATTTGTAGAGAGTCATTCAAACCAGAAGCTGGAGAGAGATTCGCAATGAATCGAACTAAAGAATAGCTTGAAATAAATAGCGAACCAATGGAACAATAAACAGGTACGATGCTGCTTCTATAATATTAGCATAAGCAACGTAAAACATAGTTATTACCGTATTTGTAGAGAGTCATTCAAACGAGAAGCTGGAGAGAGATTCGCAATGAATCGAACTAAAGAATAGCTTGAAATAAATAACGAACCAGTGGAACAATAAACAGGTACGATGCTGCTTCTATAATATTACCATAAGCAACGTAAAACATAGTTATTACCGTATTTGTAGAGAGTCGTTCAAACGAGAAGCTGGAGAGAGATTCGCAATGAATCGAACTAAAGAATAGCTTGAAATAAATAACGAACCAATGGAACAATAAACAGGTATGATGCTGCTTCTATCATATTAGCATAAGCAACGAGAAACATAGTTATTACCGTATTTGTAGAGAGTCATTCAAACGAGAAGCTGGAGAGAGATTCG